>NC_090735.1:106891008-106896008 GCF_036898095.1 Palaemon carinicauda
TAATTTCATTTCTAATCCTGTTCGGCCATTCAACTCCCTAATATCCTCCAGAGGGCTTTATTCTCAAATCTACTAAATTTATTGGTGACTGTTTTATTGTCATACCATTACTCATATTCATATAGTAACACCGATTTCACTAAACTAATATACACAGTAGAGTGATTTTTATATGTAATTTCAGGCGATGGGACTTACATATTTTACTTAACTAGCCTTTGCAGGATTTGGTTTTTTCAATCTTTCACTAAACTCTAATTCTAGATACCTTGTTTTGGGGATCATAGTTCCTAAATACTTAAATGGTTCAACCTCATTAATCCTTTCTCTTTCCAATAATATTTCATTTTCCATTGCATACTCCGTTGTCATAATCTCTGTCATTTTTCCATTTATCTTGAGCCTAACCACGTGTGATATTTCATGAATTCTGGTAAGCAAGCATTGGAAATCCTGTGGTGTTCTGCTAACAAGGACAGCGTCATTAGCATACTCTATGTCTGCTACTTTCCTATCATCAATCGAGTCCAATCCTTTTCCACCACCTCCGACTGTGCTACTCATTACAAAATCCATAAGGAGTCTGCATATATATATATATATATATATATATAATATCATTTTTATATATATATGTTTGTATGTATATATATACACACTATATATATATATATATATATATATATATATATATATATATATATATATATGTATATATGTATATATATATATGTATATATATAAACTGTATATAATAATTGGTGTTGGGTTTCATTATTAAGGTACACTCGTACGCTCGCGAAGATACATGTGCACACACACATATATATATATATATATATATATATATATATATATATATATATATATATATATATATATATATATATATATATATATATATATATATAATAATAATAACTGAGGCGTTGGGTTTCCTATTAAGGAAAAATTAACAATGTTTATGACGAATTTAGATTTTCTTCAGAATAAGAAGTTTGAATTGAAATAGATTTTAAAAGACCAAGACCATCTGATAATGCTCGGAGAGTCACATAAGCGCCAATTGAAGCTGTGAATATTTGTCCTTTTGGTATTCATTGAGAAATCCTAATGAGATTGATTTGTATTAAAATGCAACTGTGTATTTTCAATTTTCTTTTAGGTATAATTACTTTTCTTTTAACGTGTACATCAGTAATTAGTAATGATGAAGTATGAGACAATATCCAAGATGATAACGATACCAACAATATATTTATTTTAAGTTTGAAGAACCTCTTTCAATATGCCTATAAGATTTTGAAAAATGGAAGAGAATTAGGAAACGTTAAGGGATCCTAAACCGAGTTAACTGATTTAAAGTGAATGTCTTGTATTTCCTGTGTTTTACAAAACAAGATTTGACTTGGCCATCTGAATTAGAATGATAGAGGGACAACCACGTCTAATATTGCCTACAAATTGAAAGAATATTTATAAACTTGTCATTCCCAGGTGAAATGTTTAATAAAGGTTTTCTGATACTGTGCTCTGGACAAGAAAGAAACGAAAGAAAATACGGAATCCCCATTAAAAGAGAAATAATTAATGGCAATTAATACTACCTTAAAGCAGGATAGAACTGAATCATGATCATGTCAACTATATTATGAAGTGAACCTTTGTTGAATATGATCATCGTCGTAAGAAGCCTACGCAAACCGGGCTCATCCACAGCGAATTGTGAAACCTCCCTTATATGTCCTGCAGATTATAGATTAAAACACCAGTAATAATTAATTCATACTTTCACTCTCCGTTTACCTATACAAATAGGACTTACAGATGATTTTGCATAGAAGACGTTTCCTAACCATGTAACCTGACCTCTTAGAAGGTACAGCAGTCATCACTGATTCTTTTTATTGTTACAGATATTGATCTTAACATACATTAACCATAAAAAATTAATGTAACTATCTTCTTTCGAGAAGAGATACGATCGGAAATGATTTTATTAGAAGAAAAGTCAAAGTAGCGAAAGCAACGAAAGTTCAACATAGAATACTAAATTTGCTCGGTCATGTTATGCGGAAATGATAAGAATATATAAGTGTCATGAACGTGGAGGTGGATAGGAGAAGAAAGGGAAATATATTAAGAGAACAAGAGATGCAGGACAGAATTAGTTGGAAGTGGCTGATAGGAATCGGTTACTGAATACAAAGAAGAGTACGTTTTCCGAGGAAGAGTCTTTGCAAAGGTTATTTTTAGATTTCAAACCATCCCTGTTTTCAAAAATTATTTTTACTATACTTTTCTCATAAAGGGGTTTTATTGCAATACAATTTCAAGGGATATTAGTACTGCTAACTCTTTCTTGATAATTTTTTTCTCCCCTTTCCTATAGATGTTTTTAACTACTCCATAAAGGGGAATATTCAAATATACTTTCAACTCGACTCTTTTCCTGGCAAGATTTAAAGAAAATCTCTTTTCAAAGGATGTTTTTAACTTTACCTGCGTTATGAAACGTTTCAAGGGAAGCTTTTGATACTGAAATAATGTGTTTTTGGTTGATAAAATGCAGTCGGAACTATTTGTGTTAAAAGCCTGATAAGATGCAGCTACAACATAACAAAATGAGTAAAAACTAAAGAAAAGGGGGAAGGGGAAGACTCAATCTTGCTCAAATAATCCTTTAAAGGAGCACAAGTGTACTCCATTAACCGTCTCAAATTCAAGCTGCACCTTAATCCTACCTATCCCCCCCCCCACACAGTTCCCATTCTTCTTTCTCATTAACACCAGTTTCCTCCCTATGAAGAAATTTAATAAAAGTCTTTTATTGCGTTTCCTTTAATAAATTACAGTAGCATTTTTTTTGTAATAAGGGAATATATTGATAATGACTATGTTGACTAAGTTACGAAATAATACAAACAGACGTTTGCTGAATACGACCTTGGAAGAACACTTCTGTTTGTTGATTACAGTATTACCAATTTGCAGAAAAGTAACTAGACCTAGAATCACATAAACAGTAGCAAAATTATTCCACCTAAAAGAATGTCTAGATTTCTTAAATCAATAATTACATTTTGTGAAAATTTATAGGCTATATGAGGAATTTTGGAAATAGTACTAGAATTTTACCTCTAACATAATTTTATGCACCTTTGGCAATGCTGCTTTCATGTAAACAACACTTTAAACAACAAACATTCTGCCTAAACGTGTAGTTGTTGTGGAAATTACGACTGGTTTAGTGGTTTCTTATGAGAATATGTAATAAGTTAATAATTAATATTAACATGAACATTGCATAATTCACCCAAAATAAGAAAAGTTACTGTGCAAGACAGTAATCACGCTAGAGTCGCTGACTTGGGATTTGTGCTAAGAAGTTTTTAAAATCCTCATTTTTTTTTTTTTTCTGAAAATGCCTTGCTAATTTAAGGGTGCGTCTTACCACTTGTAGCGTCTTATGACACATAATTGAATTACAAATCAATGGTGAATGATAATCAATTTTTGCATCTTAATTCTATTCAGAGAGAGAGAGAGAGAGAGAGAGAGAGAGAGAGAGAGAGAGAGAGAGAGAGATTTTTCAGTCGAGATATTAATATTTCACTGCATGGGAAGATGCCATCATAAATTGGATTTGAACCGAAGCTCATAAAGAATTTATGAGAATATTTTGAGCTCTCCTCATCGGTAAGAGAAAAGTTGCGAAAATCTGCTCTGAAATAAGCTTACGTTGAAAGGACTTCCCTTTAGAGAATCTTTATTATACCGGAGGTGAATGAGTTTTTCCGTTTTTCACATCTTACAATTTCATTGCTTCATCTTCAAACGGAGAAGCTAATTAACGCTATGATAATATTTTTCCTTTTCGAAAACGAAATTGGAATTTTTTAGTTTGCACTGCTCAGATCCAGTACAAATAAGCTTTGCTAAAGAGTGATCTTTATTAAAAATACATATTTTCTAACACTGGAAAAAATGGTGCGCCGGTTTTATTACCTTTATTTCAACAAGTTCGTTTTGCAAGCGACCTCATTTAAGTTGTGATCGGATTTCGTTCGGTATTTAGTTCTGTTAATCGAATGTCATAATTACAAACTTTATAGTGAACATACTGGGCGCGAAAGGTTTCTCTCTCTTTCATATTAAATCTCTTTGAAATGGGTTTGTTTTGGTTACAAAATTAAAGTACCAATCATGTCTGAGGCGTAAATGTGTTGATGTTTTCATTGATGGTAATAGAAAATAAAATTACGTTAAGATAAAACTAATTTGAGACGAGAAAGTGTATGGATCTTTCTTTCATAGAAAATCGTAGATAAATAAATGTCAAAATTGCCTCCTTGCTCAGTATTTTTTTTTTTTTTTTAACTTTAAAACAATGTTTTAGTTAAGATTTTTTCATGTTACTTGGATATGATTTCTTCACATAACCCTTTACTTATTAAAATATGTTACAAGCAGATTGTTAATTGTTTTCCAAATTTTCACTGAGACTCATTAAACTTTATATTATAAAGCAGCAAGTGAATGAAATATTCTGGTCAACAATCTTCAGAATCCTATACAATAATTTCTTTAAAACGACTGATTTCATGATAATTTGAGGTAAGATTTGCACGGTAGACTTACTCGTTAGTGTTGATAAGTCTGGAGGACTGGTGTAAGAATTTATCATGCATCTAGCTTGTTTTCCTTATCGGGGAACTGCAAAAAATTTAACACTAGAATTTGAAAGTATAATATATATATATATATATATATATATATATATATATATATATATATATATATATATATATATATATATACATACATATATATATAAATATATATATATATATATATATATATATATATATATATATATATATATATATATATATATATATATACATATATATATATATATATATATATATATATATATATATACATATATATATATATATATATATATATATATATATATAGATACATATTTACATATA
>NC_090735.1:106898640-106913640 GCF_036898095.1 Palaemon carinicauda
GTTTATTATTATTATTATTATTATTATTATTATTATTATTATTATTATTATTATTATTATTATTATTGTTGTTGTTATAAAACAAGAATGGAATTTTTCGCGAGCCCTAAAAGAATTCGGAAGAATATCTTCTCGGATTTCCAAATGGCTTCAGAAGAAATAGCCATAGACTTAGCATGGAATTCTGAATGCCTCCAGAACGGAATCTCAGAACGGTATCGGAAGAAAACTTTCCCGGATTTCCAAATGGCTTCAGAATAAATAGCCATAAGCATGGAATTCTGAATGTCTCCAGAACGGAATCTTAGAACGGTTTCGGAAGAAAACTTTCCCCTAATTTCCAAAAGTCTGCAAAGGACATAGCCGTATACTTGACATGGATTTCTGAATGATTCCAGAACTGAAATTTCCAGGAGCAGTCCTGAACAACTCCTCCCCGAGCTTCAAATGACTTCTGAAGACCTGATCTTCATTTTTCAAACGTAGCCTGCAACACCTCACATGATCTGTATGTAGCTGGCGAATTCTAACCAAGGAATTGCGCGTCAATAGGAGTAAGAGGAAATGAGTTGATGACTGGGAGAAGGATTTCACTTAACTCACAGAGATCACGTTCTGGCGGAATAGGAAGCTGCCGGTAAGATTTATGTGTTACGTCTTCGGAACACCATCGACTACGGATGATTTTGGTTGCTGCCGAAGTTGCCGATTGTTCGTTTTATATCACCCGACCTATAGAAAGACACGGGATCTTCCGTTGGCAGCTGAGCTTTGAAGATCATAATGTATGCGCCTTGAAGGATCCTTTGCTTGGGCTTTTGCGACGATGTCTTATTAAAGGAGACTCTTGGAAAAAATATGAGGCTTTGTATCGGCGCAAAAACGGATTGCGGGGAATGAGGATGGAGGCAGAATGGTTCAACTGAACGGTGAGTGACGTGTAGTTCTTCAACAGGATTGTCCCAAAATTCGCCATTGAAGTAAGGACATATCCAGATGACATTGGTAAATATATCATGTTGCTAGTCATTTACTTTGGCATGATAGTGTATGCGGAGAAATCAATAGTATTCATCTCTTTACTCATTGCCCAGATAGGTAAGGAATAAATGCCTTCGATTTCCCTGAGGAATCTGACGAAGTGAGGACTCGCGGCACTGAAATCTCTTTTGAAATCTAGGAGGACCTGCCGAACTAAGGAAAAGAGACAATGAAATCTCGAAAGAAACTGATAATCTGATGAAAGAAGATCTTGAAAACTAGAAGACAGGAGAGAACAGCGAAGAGGAGCCTCTAATGCCAGAGGTAAGACACCTAAAAATAGAGAGCCTCTAGTGCTAGAAGTAAGGCACCTCAAAATATAGATCGAAGACCCTCTAATGCTAAAAGTATGGAACCTAGAAATATATGTCAAAGAACTTTTAATGCTAGAAGTGTGGGAGCTAAAGAGAGAGGTCAAAGAACTTCTAATGTTAGAGGTGTGGGAGCTAAAAATGAGTCAAAGAACTTCTAATGCTAGAGGTGTGTGAGCTAAAAAGAAGCCAAAGAACTTCTAATGCTAGAGGTGTGGGAGCTAAAAAGAGGTCAAAGAAATTCTAATGCTAGAGGTGTGGGAGCTAAAAAGAGGTCAAAGAACTTCTAATGCTAGAGGTGTGGGAGCTAAAAAGAAGTCAAAGAACTTCTAATGCTAGAGGTGTGGGAGCTAAAAAGAGGTCAAAAGAACTTCTAATGCTAGAGGTGTGGGAGCTAAAATGAGGTCAAAGTACCTCTAATGCTAGAGGTGTGGGAGCTAAAATGAGGTCAAAGTACCTCTAATGCTAGAGGTGTGGGAGCTAAAAAGAGGTCAAAGATCTTCTAATGCTAGAGGTGTGGGAGCTAAAAAGAGGTCAAAGAACTTCTAATGCTAGAGATGTGGGAGTTAAAAAGAGGTCAAAGAACCTGTAATGCTAGAGGTGTGGGAGCTAAAAAGAGGTCAAAGAACTTCTAATGCAAGGGGTGTGGGAGCTAAAAAGAGGTCAAAGAACTTCTAATGCTAGAGGTGTGGGAGCTAGAAAGAGGTCAAAGAACCTCTAATGCTAGAGATGTGGGAGCTAAAAAGAGGTCAAAGATCTTCTAATGCAAGAGGTGTGGGAGCTAAAAAAAGGTCAAAGAACTTCTAATGCAAGGGGTGTGGGAGCTAAAAAGAGGTCAAAGAACTTCTAATGCAAGGGGTGTGGGAGCTAAAAAGAGGTCAAAGAACTTCTAATGTAAGGGGTGTGGGAGCTAAAAAGAGGTCAAAAGAACTTCTAATGCTAGAGGTGTGGGAGCTAAAAAGAGGTCAAAGAACCTCTAATGTTAGAGGTGTGGGAGCTAAAAAGAGGTCAAAGAACTTCTAATGCTAGAGTTATGGGAGTTAAAAAGAGACCAAAGAACCTCTAATGCTAGAGGTGTGGGAGCTAAAAAGAGGTCAAAGAACTTCTAATGCAAGGGGTGTGGGAGCTAAAAAGAGGTCAAAGAACTTCTAATGCTAGAGGTGTGGGAGCTAAAAAGAGGTCAAAGAACCTCTAATGCTAGAGATGTGGGAGCTAAAAAATGGTCAAAGATCTTCTAATGCAAGAGGTGTGGGAGCTAAAAAGAGGTCAAAGAACTTCTAATGTAAGGGGTGTGGGAGCTAAAAAGAGGTCAAAGAACTTCTAATGCAAGGGGTGGGGGAGCTAAAAAGAGGTCAAAGAACTTCTAATGTAAGGGGCGTGGGAGCTAAAAAGAGGTCAAAGAACTTCTAATGCAAAGGGTGTGGGAGCTAAAAAGAGGTCAAAGAACTTCTTATTCAAGGGGTGTGGGAGCTAAAAAGAGGTCAAAGAACTTCAAATGCAAGGGGTGTGGGAGCTAAAAAGAGGTCAAAGAACTTCTAATGCAAGGGGATGTGGGAGCTAAAAAGAGGTCAAAGAACTTCTAATGCAAGAGATGGGGGAGCTAAAAAGAGGTCAAAGAAGAACCTCTAATGCAAGGGGTGTGGGATCTAAAAAGAGGTCAAAGAACTTCTAATGCAAGGGGCGTGGGAGCTAAAAAGAGGTCAAAGAACTTATAATGCAAAGGGTGTGGGAGCTAAAAAGAGGTCAAAGAACTTCTAATGCAAGGGGTGTGGGAGCTAAAAAGAAGTCAAAGAACTTCTAATGCATAAGGTGTGGGAGCTAAAAAGAGGTCAAAGAACTTCTAATGCAAAGGGTGTGGGAGCTAAAAAGTGGTCAAAGAACTTCTAATGCAAGTGGTGTGGGAGCTAAAAAGAGGTCAAAGAACTTCTAATGCTAGAGGTGTGGGAGCTAAAATGAGGTCAAAGAACTTCTAATGCAAGGGGTGTGTGAGCTAAAAAGAGGTCAAAGAACCTCTAATGCAAGGGGTGTGGGAGCTAAAAAGAGGTCAAAGAACTTCTAATGCAAGGGGTGTGGGAGCCAAAAAGAGGTCAAAGAACTTCTAATGCAAGGGGTGGGGAAGCTAAAAAGAGGTCAAAGAACTTCTAATGCAAGGTGTGTGGGAGCTAAAAAGAGGTCAAAGAACTTCTAATGCAAGGGGTGTGGGAGCTAAACAGATGTCAAAGAACTTCTAATGCAAGGGCTGGGGAAGCCTAAAAGAGGTCAAAGAACTTCTAATGCAAGGGGTGGGGAAGCCTAAAAGAGGTCAAAGAACTTCTAATGCAAGGGGTGGGGGATAGATGTTGCCAGCAAGGCTTTGGGGAAGGCGCGGCGGCGTCTGTATTCTTTCTGATGCCTAAACTTAATTAAATACAAGTAAAAACAGGGCATTAAATATGTATTATAAATACTAAACTCTTTCTTATCTTGACAGCACAAATGAAATCTTACAAGTTCCAACATCTAAGCGCTCCTGAAACACGAGTCAACCTTTTACATCTGCTTGGAGGATATCCTCGCAAGTAAAAGGTAGAAGTACAAGGTAATTTTCTGAAGCAAAAGGTAGAAGTATAAGCAAATCTTTCTTTCCATATTCATTCTCTGAAGCAAAAGGTAGAAGTATAAGCAAATCTTTCTTTCCATATTCATAATGATTACCTTATGCTTACAAGGATATCCTTCATTTTTATGAATACCTCCCAATGTCTTCTGAGCGAATCAAAATCATGAATTCATATAGAAAGGATTGATAGATTTACCCAGCTATTTCCATCCAGTCAAACATCATGCCAATTACTCTATTGCCTAAATTTCGGTGGGGATAGATCAGCTGACATTAATGAACTATTTGGTGTCGTAGGGGGTTTTACACGGTGATACATGTTTTTCAACACGCCCAATAACCCTTCAACGCAACACGCTTGAAGAGCTTTTACACATTCAAACCAAAGAGACAGACAACCTCTGTCGGCACGAACAGGAGAAGGAGCAACGTGTCTCTTATCCAAGAAGAGGTGATGGCAAATGGTATAGTGATTGAGCTCAAGGAAAAGAGAAAAGAAGCTGTCAACATGGACAAAGGACTGGTTATTAAAAAGGAACCAAATTTCTCACACCAACCTAAAAGAGCAGAAACTCCAGCCACATGATCGGCGTAATTATATAAACATGAATCAAATGACACATTTAGAGCATTTGAATTTGGTCAGTCCATTCATTACTCATAAAGACACTTGTTATGAGGCAATTCATTAGCCCCCATGGACGGCTGAACACATCATTAAAGTCGGGTACACACACGAGCGCAGAGCACAGTAGCATAAGAGTGTTACGAATATAAGCGTATCAAGGTATCAAAATGTTGACGACGCAACTGTAGCGCGTCAGGAATGTAGCTCCATTGCGTTTTACCTTGATCGCCGATCAGTCTGTGCATGTTGTTTACCAACGACTCGACGAGTGCTTACATACAAGTCGCAGATGCTGCACACATTTATTTAAATTACTTCACAAGGATGAAGAGAAATAAAAGATGGTAGCAGTCAAGAATATACAGTGGTCGTGAATTACTCGCTGACATGAGGTTCCAAAATTTAGGAAATCACAGAAAACTGGAGTTTGAGGGAAATACAAATCTGTTCCTTGGGATGGCATGAAAAATATTGTTTCAAAAGTAAGGTTTCTATATTTGTCAAGAAAAGTAAGGTTGTACTGAATACCCATTGAAGGAAAGGCTTGCAGTCTTTTATAATGGTTTTTCATAAACTCTTATTGATATTCATACTATCAAGTTAAGCGAAAAAGAACTGACGATTTCTACATTTACGGCGAATAAATACTTCAGAAAATTTGTTACTAAACAAGTTCTAAAGTAGTTAAAATAATGTAAGATTATGATCACCATTAAATGAAGATAAATTACGGTAACTAGATAAGCCATCTCTCTCTCTCTCTCTCTCTCTCTCTCTCTCTCTCTCTCTCTCTCTCTCTGTTCCAAAAGTGCTTCGGGTTGTAATCCTGAAATATACATTATATTATATCGTCTCTTGTAATCATAGATATCAATTAAGAAGAATATATACAGGAAACCTGATGAAATCCGTCGAAAATAACTAGTTTAAAAGAAAAAGGGAGTTATTGGTGAAAGTTGATTTATTCTCGTAATGTAATAAATAACACAACACTACTCACATGTGTATTTCTGAAGTATAATGTAGCAAATAAAAGTAGCGACCATCATCAAGTTCAAGAACATTGAGGGGACCATTCATTCATGGCAAAATATATACAAGTCAATGTCAAGAAAATATTGTGGGCATCTCATAATATCTTTGTCCATGTATTAAGAAGTGATATTCCACCTTCACCTCATTCCAGGTGGACAGTAGAAGCGATAGTCATATTCTCTCTCTCTCTCTCTCTCTCTCTCTCTCTCTCTCTCTCTCTCTCAAAAGATATAATTCTTAATCTCGTTACTTCTATCGATAAAGGGAATCAGAGGGGATCAGACTGAAATCTTCTGGTTCTTGTTGGTGTCAAGTTCAGCACACTCAGCGTATTGTACCAACCGTGTGTCACACGATCGTACATAGTTAATTTTGTGTATATATTATGCTTGTACCTTCGCTCTTCCCTCGCACTAAAATGAACCAGATTAAACATGTCTGCTTTTCTCCTCTGTAACAGTGTCTGTTTTTCAAACATGAAATTTCTTGTTGCTTTGAGCTTTTGTATATAAAGGAGAGTGTTGTATGATAATTTACTCAGTTGCTTTCATATTGTCTTTGAGTCACAACCTTCTCTCGGCCCGTCACATTGGTGACCCCGGAAGTCGACTCGCTCCTTCCGCCTTCCAACCCCCCTCGCCCCTCCATCGTTGGTACTATGGTAGACTCCACGGAAATTGGCGCTGCGGCTGCTGCATTGAAACTTTCATCGTTCGCCAGCGGAGAGGCGTTTGCTTGGTTTCAGCGTGCAGAAGTGCAGTTTCGCATTAAGTGCGTGACTCACTCAACCACCAAAGCAGATTATGTTCTCGCGGCGATACCCGAGGACACCTTCCCGGAAATATCTGACTGGCTTTGTGAACAAGGAGTCACCCCAATAGCGTATGACGCCCTCAAAACATACCTTCTGCAGCAGTACTCGCCGTCGCCAGCCACCCGTATAGCAAAGCTTTTTCAGCTCTCGCAACAACTGTTAGAGGACCAAAGGGCTTTTGCTTGCCCTCAGGGAAATGACCAGTATCGCTCGCCTGCAGCCTGCCGCAGACGGCTCTCCTCGCAAGGTAAACCTACTTTGTGCCCTTTGGATACGCCGTTTACCCGGACCTATACGCGCTGCCATACCCGATGTCGATAGTTTACCCATAAAGGACTTGATGACCAAAACTGACGCCCTTATGGACAGCCACTTCAAGACCTCCATCAATGCCTCCACCCCTGACGAAGAGGACGCCTATTCAACGTCAACCGAAGCTGATGTGAATGCCGTAGGACATACATGCCTACCCCGTGACGTGCCGAAGCGGCGACAAAGCCACCCACCACCCACCAATCGCTCGCGCCCCAACCAACGACTTCTACAGCCACTTACTACCTCCCATCCGCCGCAGTTTTGCTACTACCACTTCAGATTCAGGGCAACCACGAAGAAATGTGCCAAGGATTGTCAGTGGCCAAAAAACGTGTAAGTAGGCCATCGCTCGTGGCGGTGGCCTTCCGTGTTTCTAATCTTTTCTTTTTACATGTTACAGGAACGGCGTGCGATTTTTGGTAGACATGGATGCTTGTCGTTCTCTTTTGTCAAGGGAACTCTTCAGGACACGACGTAGTCTGTCTATGTCTGCCGACGTCCGCTTGGTAGCTGCCAACAGATCTGCGATACCCACCTACGGTTACAAGAACTTCACATTATCGTTCGGAAACGGTAAATTTAATTGGAAGTTTCTCGTTGCTGAGTCACATTGCCAATCCTCGGTGCGGATTTCCTCTCTCATTTCCACCTTCTGGTCGATGTCGCCCACCGACGATTGGTCAACGCAGACTCGTACTTGTCGACACCTCTTCAACCCGCCCCCTCCAACCTCGCTCTCCACATTAGCGCACCCACGGATGCCTACGCCCACGTCCTCACTTCGTACCCGGAAGTTTTCCGTCCAGAACTTCGCCAAACGCCCACGGCTCCTGCCAAGCACGGTATTTATCACCATATCAAGACGACGGGAGCCCCACTCTTCGCAAAATTCAGACGTCTGGCACCGGAACGATTGGCACCCGCCAAACAGACGTTAGCCGAAATGGAGGAAATGGGCCTTTGCCAAAAGGCCTCCAGCCCATGGTCGTCACCATTTCACATCGTTCTGAAGAAAGACGGCTCCCTCCGTCCGTGCGGGGATTACAGGTGCCTCAATATGCAAACAAAACCGGATCACTACCCCCTCCCAAACATTACCGACGTGACCTCCTACCTGCACAAAGCGAAGGTTTTCTCTACGCTCGACCACCTGAAGGGGTATTATCAGGTTCCTATGAACCCAGAAGACATTCCCAAGACCGCCATCACCACTCTGTTTGGTACATGCACCTTCAATTACTCCTGTTTTGGCCTTCGTAATGCTGGGGCCACGTTTCAACGTCTCATGGATGGCCTCTTAGGGGACCTCCCCTTCTGTGTATGTTATGTGGACGACATACTTGTGTTCTCCTCCTCAAAAGAGGAACACCTCCGTCACCTGCGCATCGTGCTCGACCGCCTGCAACAAAACGGCCTTGTAGTCCGGTACGACAAGTATACCTTTGGCGCTAACGAAGTGTCATTCTTAGGGCACCGCATCACTCCTGAAGGAGTCCATCCCCTCCCTGAGAAGGTAGCAGCCATTCAGGACTTCCCCACTCCCTCGACCGTCAAAGCTCTGTAAGAATTTTTGGCATGATCAACTATTATCACCATTTTCTCCAAGCCATTACCGCCACTCTTGCTCCCCTCTATGCCTCTCTCAAGGGCAAGCCAAAGGACCTGAAGTGGGGTCCCCTTCAAGAAGCGGCCTTCTGCAATGCAAAGAAGGCCCTATCAACCGCTGCGGCTCTCACTTTTCCTATCCCACACGCCCCTCTCCGTCTCTCCACCGATGCCAGCGATGTCGCTATTGGAGCAGTACTCAAGCAGGTGGTCAACGGCTCGCCCCGCCCATTGGCCTTCTTTAGCAAAAATCTGTCCAAGGCAGAATCGGGTTATTCTACCTTTGATCGCGAATTGCTGGCGGTGCTCTTGGCTGTCCGTCACTTTCGCCATTTCTTAGAAGGTACGCCCTTCGTCATTCGCACAGACCACATGCCTCTGGTGCACCCCTTTACTCGACAGTCTGACGCCTGGTCCGCCCGTCAACGCCGACATCTCTCCGCCGTGGCTGAATACAATTGCACCCTTCAATACGTCCCTGGAAAAATTAACCCCATTGCCGATGCCCTGTCAAGAAACACGTTGGCTGCCGTTCAACTGCGATTGGATCCAGAGTATCAAGCATGTTGGACATCCTGCACGTCCCTCCGTTGGGAAGACTTCCCACCCTCCTCTGTGACGTTAGTACTGGTAGACCGTGACCTTGGATCCCTGCTCCCATGCGCCGGCAAGTGTTTGATTTCATTCACGGCCTTTCACATCCCTCGTGCCGTTCTACTGCACAGCTGCTGAAGACGAAGTTCATTTGGCACGGCATTTCTAAGGATGCTAAGGATTGGGTCCGCGCCTGTACTTCTTGCCAAACTTCCAAAGTACATCGACACACGGATTCAGGAGTGGGCACCTTTCCTCAACCTCAGCGTCGTTTCGCACACATTCACGTCGACGTTGTAGGTGCCCTACCCACATCATAAGAACATTGTTACCTGTTTATCGTCATCGACCGCTCCACTCGTTGTCCTGAAGCCATTCCCATGGAAACTGCAATGTCCGCCTCATGTATATCTGCCTTACTCTCATGATGGATTGCAAGATTCGGTTTCTCTGTGCATATTACTTCTGACAGGGGTACCACTTACACCTCTCAATTGTGGACATCATTAGCGAATCTCCTGGGCATCACCCTACATCACACAACGGCCTACAACCCTGCTGCCAATGGAATGGTTGAACGTTTTCATCGCACCCTCAAAGCAGCTTTGATGTCCCACTGCAAGGATTCAAACTGGTTTACTCAGCTTCCCTGGGTCCTCCTGGGACTAAGGACCACTCCTAAAGATGCCCTTGACGTCTCAGCAGCTGAAATGGTGTATGGCGATCCGTTGGTCGTCCCTGCCAAATTTTTTCTTCTGCAACCTCCTCCGACGATTTCCAGCGCATACGTCACGTACAAGCCCCCAGCGAAGCATCACATACCGACAGACTTGCACTCTGCATCGCACGTCTTCCTGCCCAACAACACTAGCAAGCCACCGCTAATGCCCCCTTACACGGGCCCTTTCCTTGTGATCCGACGCAGTCCGAAAGCATTCCTACTAAACATTTGTAGCAAAGAAGACTGGGTCTCCATTGATCGTCTAAAACCTGCTTATCTCCTGCCAGATGACCCGCCTACAGTTTGCCTCTCTAGATCAGGGTGCCCTATTTAACATGTACAGTATGTCATTTTAGGGGGGGGGGGGAGCCATGTACTAACCGTGTGTCACACGATCGTACATAGTTCATTTTGTGTATATATTATGCTTGTACCTTCGCTCTTCCCTCTCACTAAAATGAACCAGATTAAACATATCTTCTTTTCTCCTCTGTAACAGTGTCTGTTTTTCAAACATGAACTTTCTTGCTGCTTTGAGCTTTTGTATATAAAGGAGAGTGTTCTATAATAAATTTACTCAGTTGCTTTCATATTGTCTTTGAGTCACAAGCTTCTCTCGGCCCGTCTCAGTATCCAGTTGATACGCGTCGTGCAATTCACATGCCGTCCACACTTTTCGAAACGCAGAATGTAACATCCCTCTCATACAACGAGCATTTACAGACTGTTGGTGGGAATGACCATGTTGCGCAACAACCAATGTGCACGATGCGCGGGTTCCAGTCTCCGTCCACAGTGACCTTTCTTTTTTACAAGAACATGTTGCGTAAGTTCTTTTGTATGTACCCGGCTTTCATTTTTTAGCAACGGACAGATCTCTGACAGATTCGAGATATTCTGTTCTCATCGGAACTAGTAGGCCTACCTTTCAAGTTTTCGTGTCTCTTCTGTAGGAACTACTAAGACAATTCATTTTTTCTTTTCTTTTTCACATCCTGCCTTGTTCACTGAGGGACAAGTTCTCTTAATTTTGCATGTGATTCCTCGATACACATATTTCTTGATTGCTTATTAGAATAATCTTTACATTTTACCCTCCACAGTGTTTGGTGTTTCCTATATATTTCTAGAAAATCAACCAGAATTCCTCTTTCGTTGTCTTTAAACAGCCCACACATCACTCATGTTGTAATTTTACTAGGAAATATCAAATTGTCTGTCAGTGAAGGAGCTGCTTGAAGATGTTACCACCTCGAGAATGGATTAAGTATAATGTAAGGAGACTGATGATTTAGACGTTCAGACTTTTACAGGAACCAGTAAGCTCCGCCCACAAAAGTTAAACAAGATCAGACATCCTTCCAACTCATTCAAATACGTTGGACCAACATGTTTCACCCTTTCACACGTACAAACATACTCTCAAACATCCTTTTGTCAAACGAGTTCATGAACATTTTTGACCATATGAAACCCCATATAGATTTTACGCACAGTCTCAAATACATTTATGCATGCTGTCTCCATTATTATTATTATTATTAGTAGTAGTAGTAGTAGTAGTAGTAATAGTAGTAGTAGCCAAGTTACAACCAACAGGGAATGCAATACAGTACGGAAAGGAAATAGAGAAATAACGAATGAACTATATATGGAATTGAAGAAATTAATCTCTTACATTCAGTAACAACATTAAAATAGAAACTATGGAACAAGGCCTATGTCAGCCTGTTCCACTGAAAACATTTGCAGCAAGAATGCGTGTGAAGGCAAGCTTAAACACGCACTCTTAAAAGTGAGGCGGAGAGCGACATATATAAAATTAGATACCATTACAATGTACGAGCGTGGTTGAAACACGTGTGATATTATGTTAAGGAGCAACTGCCATTATTTCACTTGCAATCATAGTTTGAGTTCTGTCAGGGACGATGCATAAAACCACGTTAGATTAGTTTCAGTACTGCAATTTTAAGCATAAAATGGGTGTACAGAAATATATCTGTGTCAAAAAGCAATAAAATGTTACCTAGTTAATTTTGATTGATTGATTGATTTGAGGTTTCTGGTAAAGTTAATTTTGATCGGTCTTGCGAAGATGCATAGTGAATAATCTAACCATAAGCGATGGGTGGAGAAGGACTGATGAGCAATAATACTCAATCTGCTTTAAAACTATAATTCAGCGTTCAGGGTAAAAATTGTTAAATATGATGAGGATGGAAGAAATTTATCGTCCCTCGGCGCCTGTTTTCTTCGTTCAATTAGGGGAAGGTAACGTTAGAGCGGGAAAGTCCAGAGAAGAAATTTTTCCGCGAGGTACTTTTACCTTTGTGGTAGGGCAATACTTGAGTATGAAGATAAAATAAAAAAAAATATAGCGTTAGTTCGAGTAGACTCTCCATCAAGGATGGGAACGGCATATCCACTGTATTTTTCATCTGCTCTACTTATAAGTTCGCGGTCGAGTCAAGATTTTTAAAACACTGCAATGAGTGTTGGAAAAATTGTCGTCAAGAGCCGAATCCGCTGCGGTAATAATCAATCTCCTGGACTTTATGCATCGTTCGTTCGCTCCCCTCGAGTATTTGCAAAAATCTTCAGACATGGAGGATGGGTAAAAATGAGCGGTTTTTCTCGATGCTAATAAATTCTTGCATTAATGATGTCTTTAGCTTGCGGGTCAGGCCTCTCAGAAGTCGGAAAATTTTGGATTTTGAGTTTGTACATGAAACGCTTTTGATGGGGAAACATTTTAATTGGGCATTGGGGGAAGATGGACAGGGGAAATGAAGAAGGGGCCATTGATTTGTGTCAGGATAGATTACTCAGAGATTAGATGGATAGCTCTGAGAGAGAGAGAGAGAGAGAGAGAGAGAGAGAGAGAGAGAGAGAGAGAGAGAGAGAGAGAGAGAGAGAGAGAAGAAACTAGAGTTTTAAGATTGAGATAACTAACATATCCAACAATTTTTAAAAAAATCACTGATGTAACTAAATAAATTAAGAAAAATTAAGGGAGAGAGAGAGAGAGAGAGAGAGAGAGAGAGAGAGAGAGAGAGAGAGAGAGAGAGAGAGAGAAGAAACTCGACTTCTAATATTGCATTAAGTAACGTATCCAACATTTTTTAATCAATTGAATAACTTAAAAACATAGCAAAGGGTAGCAAAGGGAGAGAGAGAGAGAGAGAGAGAGAGAGAGAGAGAGAGAGAGAGAGAGACCGACCAATGATAGAATGCTGAATGGAATAATCTCGTTATATGTCAATCACTCACTAGAATATTACTGAATAATCAAACAGAAAAGAGAGAGAGAGAGAGAGAGAGAGAGAGAGAGAGAGAGAGAGAGAGAGAGAGAGAGAGAGAGAGAGAGAGAGAGAAACCGAATTATGATAGAATGCTGAATGGAATAATCTCATTATACGTCAATCACTTACTAAAATATTACCGAATAATTAAACAGAAAAGTAGAGAGAGAGAGAGAGAGAGAGAGAGAGAGAGAGAGAGAGAGAGAGAGAGAGAGAGAGAGAGAGAGAGATGGCATGCAAAGCAGTTGTTCTGACAAAAGAAGAGTTTAATCATGTTCATATTTCTCAGCGATGTTCCGGCATATGGCTTTCACTGCCCGAGTTGCAGCATTAATTTTAAGGATGGGACAGTTATTGCATAAATGCCGGCTTTCTTTTTGCTAATTCAAAACTTGAATAGTAAATTCTTTCAACATACTTTCGCCATTAAAAAATTCTCCACAGGAACCACGAACGCATGTAAGCTTGCTGTCGTACTAAGGCATTGTCAAGCGTTATCATCTTTCTATAATATATTCTTACGAAGCTGGTCTAGTGTAGAGTAAATATCGTAGTTTATTAATAATTTTATTCATATTTCATCTATTCTTTTCATTTGTGCATTGAAGAGATTATCCTCAGCCCATAAAATTAGCCCCTCTCTTGTAAATATAAGTATTTTATGTAAATTACATAACACTTTCGTCGTGTGTGTGTGTAGATTGCCTTACCATATGTAAGACACGGGCTCTTGCCGCTGGGCAGTCGTGAATTTCATTGTACTTTTTCATTCAAGTTACCATATGTAAATTTACGTAATTTTTAAGAATTAACTTTTATTTCACTTATGTATGTTTGTGTCTTACATATTCTATTTGAGAGAGTTGTGGGATTCATGCGAGATATGAATAAGGTCTTAGGTAATGTTCTTTTATATTTTGTAATGTATTGCGTCATGTTTGAGAGAGAATGTTCAGTAATGTGCTTAGAAGGCCCTGCAAGAGTATGTTATCTTTTTTTTTTATTTCAGGGACAAAAGGTGGGTGGAGCTAGTTGGGAGAGTCGTCTCGCGGGTGCATTGGTATGCATCCGGGAGTTGCCTGAAACCCCCTGATTCACCTCTTGACATTTTTATCTAGTTGGAAACTGATGCTTTGGCCCAGCCCCCACGCTTCCAGAACTCGATTCTGGAAAGTTCTGGAAAGTCATATAAAGGTAACCTAAGGTTGGGTTAGAGACAGATAGAGATAGAGATCGAGATAGAACTGTAGCCGGAAGATAGCCTCATTCCCCTCTCTCTCTCACGTTCACAACCCGGTGTATTATTGAAAGTGATCACTAGGTTTTAGTGTGTCCTCTCCTAAGTGACTCTGTGCCCCAAAGCAAATCATGTGTCACGCAAGACTAAAAGGTGCTTTTTTAATTCATTGTATTAGGGTGAGTGTTGACACTGTATAACGTTTTTTTGTAAACGGCCCTCTAGGAAAGATAGATTTTGTTACGTGACCAGTTTATGTATTATTCATTAAGTGTCAAACTTGAACATTGTAATAGCCACATCTATTTCGAGCTTTTGTATAACTTTCATTGCATTATTTCTTTTCTTAGAATAAGGTTTATTCAGATATAATAGTCCAAGTCAAGTTATCATATAATTTCAAAACGTAAAATTTTTTGTCTCAATCTAGTTTTGTTCAGATTTAAATTTTTCCAGGGAATTATTTTATTGTTGTGTAAATTCTCTCAAAGTGTTGTAATTTGTATAAAACATATTTATTTTTGTAAAGAGTATATTATTCCAATCATCATTATTTGGAACCAGAACCACTGTGGGTTAAGTGCGTTTTAATAATACTAAAGAGTAATTACACAGTTTAGTTTGATTGTACTAAGAGACCTCTGGGTATTCAGTGTTTTATATATTGCTGTCTGGGAGTTATTTATCGGTCTCAGAACTCGGGTATTAATGTTTTAAAGTATAAAAGGTTTAATGAAAAAGCAAACAAGGGAGTTAGGAATTCACGAAATTTATTAACTTGCCAGTAGTAGTATA
>NC_090735.1:106916140-106928640 GCF_036898095.1 Palaemon carinicauda
ATGAATGTATAGAAGGTTTAAAAAAGAACAAAAC
This sequence comes from Palaemon carinicauda, assembly GCF_036898095.1. Lineage (NCBI taxonomy): Eukaryota > Metazoa > Arthropoda > Malacostraca > Decapoda > Palaemonidae > Palaemon > Palaemon carinicauda. The sequence goes on from NC_090735.1 coordinate 106,916,175, forward strand.
ATCGTAGATTGTTTGAATGAATTCCCTTGGATACATACTGTTTGAAATTCAATTATCAGACTTTGGTATTATAAATTTCGTTTCTACTTAATGCAATACAAACAAAGTAAAATATTGGCTTACTCCTAAAATCTAAAATGTTCTAATTAGTAAATATATATGACTATATTATATTGCTAGAACTTTACGCGTCCATTCTCTGTGTGGATATGTTTAATCGTTAATTCTATTTTCTCATATTAACATCCTTTTAAACAAATGACTTTCTCGGATATGCTGTCAAAAGCTTAATAGTAGCTGTATAGATTTTCACTTCTTCCGAATACCAATTTCGTTATGAAATTCATGAATTGCACTTAGTCCAATAAATCACACTATGTACGAAAACCTACAGTACTTCATCCTAAGCTGTATAAATGGGAGAGAGAGAGAGAGAGAGAGAGAGAGAGAGAGAGAGAGAGAGAGAGAGAGAGAGAGAGAGAGAGAGAGAGAGAGAGAGAGTATAAACACAAATATGAAATGGAATAGGTTATTTTCAAAAATCGAATCGAGATTAAGTTGTGTGCCAAACCATCTTCTCTACAGTTTTATTTCTTTACAACCGACCAACTTCTATGGAATATGTTAAGCTTCAAACAAACTTTCCTGCCTCTCCTATTTTCCGGAACTTCTCCCGTCGAAAAAGGAAAACTTGATTTTTTCAACTTCGGATTCAACTTCGGTTCTCCGAAAATCCCATTCCAAATATATAGGAGGCTTTCAACAATGAGGTCTATCTCTGTTACCCTTCAAGTTCCGGCGGATTTACTATGAGAGAATATATATATATATATATATATATATATATATATATATATATATATATATATATATATATATATATATTTATATATATATATATATATATATTTATATATTTATATATTTATATATATATATATATATATATATATATATATATATATATATATATATATATATATATATATATTTGTGTGTGTTTGCTGTATGTATGTATGCGTTTGTGGCTAATTGATGTCTAAGAGTCAGGTAGGAATAAATTCATGGTGAAAATGGTTAGAATATGGTTAGGAATGCATGTTCATAAGGCTGTTGAAGTGACAGGAAAGGTGTTACTAACCAAAAATCATTGCGGGTTGTGTAATTCTACTCAATTACGATTCAAGAACAGTAATTGAAATATGTGAAATTATTATAAAGATACACTCACGAAAATACAACAGTTTCATTTACAAATTTATTTACAAGAAAAATTAATTGATGTTTCCCCCTTGCTTTCATTAACACAAATCAACATAAAGTTATGAATTGGGGAACAGCCTGGAAGGCAGAGCAAATAAGAAATACTTAAATGGCAAGTTAATGAAGAAAGCTAACCCTCGTGGCTAGGAGTTCAGCTAAAACTGTAATGCTGGTTCAGGGGATTACTTACAGACTTCACCAAAGGAGTGCTTTCAGAGTGGAACAGCAATTCAGAGATTGTGTTAATATGAGGCTTGAAAGGATTGGCGACTTCTCTTTGAGTAACTGACTATATATATATATATATATATATATATATATATATATATATATATATTATATATATATATATATATATATATATATATATATACATATACATATACATATACATATACATATACATATACATATACATATACATATACATATACATATACATATATATATATATATATATATATATTTATTTATTTCTGGTGATGCTAAGTTCTCCTCGTCACTCAGATAAGGGGAAGAGGGAGTCTTACCTAAGTCATACCATGGGGAGAGGGAGGTATATTTGCGTGTGTGAGCATATTTACCTAAATATTTAGCCGTTGCATTTGACGGGTCGCGTACACTAATATATATATATATATATATATATATATATATATATATATATATATATATATGTAGCGTTATTTTATATATCATTAAAAAAATATTTTCATTTTAAAATATATAGGAAATTGCCTTTATTGCCGAGCCATTCTTTTCTTTATTAAGGACTCTATTAGTAATGCTGATATTCATGGAAATTTATGACCAGTAAAATTAGTAATGACTTATACAACTATCGAAGACCTTAAGAAAAATAAAGGATTAGTGGTGGTCTGAAATCATTCGAAATCTCGCAGGCTTTCGAGGTATCTAAAAATTTGATTAGCTATTCAGGGTATGATAACTGTATGAACATCTACTGTACATTTTCCAGGACATTAAAATGATCCTCAACAAACAAAAGAAACTATAAAAGCTCACTTAACCACTAGAAATAAAAGTGTTCCCACTTCATTTTGACTCCGGTGATGAAGTCCTGCCAAACGACGCAGCTAATTGGAGATGACACACTACCGACCTCCTCCGGATTATACTCGTTTCCGAATCTCTTGTTCTCCGCTAATGGGTGACCTCGTTATTGCGCATCATCATAATTACAGCAGGACCAAATGCAATAATCGGTTGAGTATGCTTGTGTACGCAAGGACCCTAGATGGGGGGAAAAGAGATTCCTTTGTTTCGGTGCTCTCGGCAGGAAAACTCCGCACCTGCGTTATTGAAGAGACATTAAAAGCCGTAAACGCCATAATTCTTCTTGAGAGAGAGAGAGAGAGAGAGAGAGAGAGAGAGAGAGAGAGAGAGAGAGAGAGAGAGAGAGACGTGACGTTTAAGATAAGTAAAGTAACGCCATGATCGCATGACTTCAGAGCCTCTCTCTTGCTTGTTTCAGATAATAAGAGCTAGATTTACTAAGAATCTGTACTTTACTACATAATTGTAACATCGTCTAGTATGGTGATGTCATGAGGAATTTTGGCTCCACCATACCGCTTAACGCTCTCAAGAGCACCTAAGTAACATATCAAAAAAAAAAATAATATATATACATATATATATATATATATATATATATATATATATATATGTATGTATGTATGTATGTATGTATGTATGTATGTATATATATATATATATATATATATATATATATATTATATATATATATATATATATATGCAGAGACAAAACAAAATGAAAAATAAATAGTTTTTTTTGGTATTTTTTGGGGGAAGATTAAAATTCAGATGAGAAGCAATGCTAGTTGAATTGGTTTTGGTATAGGAAAATAACGTATATTTACAAAAAACAAAAATAATAATTAGGCGACTGAGTAATGGATAATTTATACTTAAGAAAAAAAAAACTAAAAAAAAAATGGCTATTTGAATTTTTTCTTTCCACAAGTTATCATGATGATTAAACTCTTATTCCTAACCACCCCCTCCAATTCCCGGGCAATGTTCTTGTTCAATCTGTTCCACCCTTTCGTTCTTCCCTTTTCTTCAAGAGATGATCCGGTAATGCCACTAGTCTTTTGTTTGCTTCACCGAGGGGTCCTTTTGTATTTACGAGCGCATTTTATAGCAGCTCGGAGAAAAAAAAAAATTCAGGATTAAAAGAAAATCAATAAGGGAAAATTAGAGGAACAATGAAGAGAGGAGGTGAGAGAGAAACGGTATTGAACGAAGTCTGCTGTATGTTCGTGAATTGGAACAAAGCCGAAATATGGAAAACTTCTAATGCAAATGAAAACATATAACAGTGGAGGTAAAAAGATAATTTTATTTCAAATTACATTTCATTATTATTCTTTGTTAGTTTTATAAGGAATTAGATAAAAAGTATGATATTTGGAGACAAGAATATAAGTTTAGAAATTTATCAGATTTTATACAATTTCTCTAGGTGTAGCCAACTGGTAAATCCCTAGCTACCAATAATTATTGGTTATTATACAGTAGCTGACAGGTAAGGTTAATAAAAGGAATACAAATCTTAAGAATGGCACAGAATCGGCACTTATGCAAATGTTGCACACTTTCTTATTTTTTGGCGGTAAAGGTTAAGGAATATGAAATTATACATTACAGGAAGAAACATAAATGAGTTTACCCCGTGTTTGGAGACATTACATTACAAAGAAAATTGGCAATTTTCTTTCTGTCTCTTTTTCCGATCTCCTTAGAAACAGGTACCTGGCTCTTCTGGACCCGAAACGGGCAACCATCTGAGGCTTGGAATGAGCATCCTGTTACTCTTATGATGATGCTGCCCTAATGTCTTGTCAACATTTAAGTTCTGGCATTCTACCAACGTTAGGGAAGACATTTTTGGCGTATGGGTGATGTTTCCTATATGTTTGACTCTGGCGTCTTTTTTTTTTCTCTTTCTTTTAACGCCATTACTGGAAAATATTAACTTCCTTGATGATTTTCATCATCTAGCTGATTATGACGTATCTATACACGCATATGGGCTATATACATACTTACATACACACATATATACAGTATACACACACACACACACACACATATATATATATATATATATATATATATATATATATATATATATATATATATATATATATATTCATACACACACACACACACACATATATATATATATATATATATATATATATATATATATATATTATATATATATATATATATATATATATATATATATATATACATACTGTACATAATCTAGTCCCTTACGAGCAATCACCGATCAAACAGCATGTTTTAATTTTCCCTTGGATTATTCCTTTGTAGTTAACCGACTTTTCCACTGTTCACTGGCCTTTATCAGTTTCTTAACAGGCTTTTCTTATAGTATTTTGACTTTGATTAGTGAATCACTTATAGATCACTCTTGAGGCAGATCTGGCACCGTGAACGGTAACCGAGATTGATTAGTCATCTTACGTATCATACATTTCTGCCATGTCCTATCATACAAAAAGAAAGAAAGAAAAAAAACTGCCTGGTATTTTCTACTGAAAAATATAGACACAGTATAAGAGAAAGAGAAAAGAGAAGCTGACAAACGGATAGGAATTCAATGAAATTGTATTTGTAGCCTTCAATAGACATCCAGGGCTTTAATGAGTTAATGGGAATATTTCTGTAATTGGAATTTATAGGAGAGAGAGAGAGAGAGAGAGAGAGAGAGAGAGAGAGAGAGAGAGAGAGAGAGAGAGAGAGAGAGAGAGAGAGGTTTTAGTTAATTGTCATCCCATAGTTATATATGCCATCATCGATATGATAAACGACTATATTAGTAAATTCTGAGACATTTATTTACTTTTTCTTTAATAACAAGATTGTCGCAACTAATGTCCAACCGCTCCACTTTTGTCCTTTATCGGTAACAATTCTTCAGCACTCTAACATGAGAATACAATCCTGCATGTTTATGTTGACGTCATTTGGTACAATAAGCAATAACACCAAATCAATCAGTCTATCTGCGCTTGATTTTGCTGTCTCATGAAAAATTCTTAACAAGTATAAGTTTTCCATTATTGGCAATTTATTTAGATTTGCTTACTTATATGTGGATGCTTCTAGTTTATTACAACAACGATTAATAATAAAGAAAATTATGTTTAATCTGAGATAAGGCTTTGCTGACAATTTTGTTTTAGATTTTGATGAAATTATAGAATACATTAAAAGCAGCCCGTTCCCATTGGTTTAACAATAATAGGGGACCGCACTTGTAAAACCACAGTCAAAAGGTTAGGCTAAGTTTGGATAGGACGTGGATTTTGCATTTCACTTAGGTCTAGCAAGTACTGCTTCTTCAAAATTTATGGAGACTTAGATCAGGTTACGTGTTGGACCCGGATCCCTTGGGAATCTAAGACCCGGCAACCTACTTTGGTTTACGTTAGTATGCATCATCTGTATTTCACACTTCGATTTAACGTGTTGTGTGTCAGGTTAAGGGGAGATTTGTTCAGATATGACCTAGGACCCGTTATAAAGTTACATTTGGGAAGTTTGGCTAAGGAAACATCCCTGTATTTCGCCATTTTTCACAATATTCCTCAACACGAAAAAAACAATAGGTTTCTCATTATAGTATGGTATGCTAATATTGTCAGACTCAGATGTGTGTTAACAATAATTTTCAACTGGAATGAAAGCAGATGTTCTCCAAAATACATTGAAACTATCCAAATATTCGTATTTTGCCCTCATTCTCAAGTATGTGCAATGACGAAAATTTCTTAGGTTAAAAGATTATTTCAGTCCTTTTAATTGAAGTTATATTCGGCCTATATGAACGATGTGCTGTGAAACCTCTTATTCAGTACCTTTACTAACGTTAGTACTCCTTGCACTAGCTAAGATATCATTAGTATTTTCACATTACATGCATTGCTATTCCTTCTCTTTGAGATCACATGAAAGGTCTCTCTATCCTTGGAGCTGTTATGCAATGCATAATCAGTGATGGTTTGTGATCCCTTATTCATACAAAGATCGCAGGTCATTGTTATTACACTTTCTTCATCGCGGTTAGTTACTTCAGTCACTTCACTGATCCTTAGAATACTTCTTTTACAAAGGCCACATATTTGATAGTATTTTTATGATAAAGATTTTAGTGAAGTGGGAAAGGAAACAAGGAAGTGATTTTAAATTAGGATTCTAGAGCAAAAATTACGGTCTATATGATAACAACATTGCTATATGGGCATGTTTCGCTTTCCAGCCTTTTTTTTTTTTTTGGCAGTGGAAATAAAGCAGTATATATTTCACGTAAAGGAGAAATGAAAAGAAAGGAGATTTCTTTAAGGTCTTTTATTAAATTTTATCAAGGCAGGCTTCAATGGGATATTACACTCTTAGACAATTTGCATCAATTAGCTGTAACAATGTTATTCATTCTTATACTCCGCTTACTCCCCCCCCCCCCCGCTCTCTCTCTCTCTCTCTCTCTCTCTCTCTCTCTCTCTCTCTCTCTCTCTCTCTCTCTAAGATAAAAAGGACATAATTTCTCTCATTTTTAGAGACCTCACTTATAACGTAGCTTTCAAATTTCTTCAATAAAGTGCCTCAACAACTGAATCTCAGTAGACTTGCCTCTTAGGCTCTCGTGTCAAAGAGTTTCTCAGAAGATTATTGCATTTGGATATGTTTTTATAACAGCGCACAAGAGCGAGTGTACCCATTAGAGGTGGACAAGAGAGGCTGGTAACGAGGATCCTCGTTGCAAGTAGGTCGAGAGTGCATTACCCATTAGCTGTTTCACTCGGAAGTACTTCAAGGCTAAAGTTAAAAGGGCTAAGTTCTCTGAGAGGGGAAGGGCATTTCCAAACCGTAAAATGGTCTTTGATATTTTCTTTTTCTGAAGCAAAGAACCATTTCAGTGTTCTTTTAAGAAGTGTTAATTCAGTTTTCATATTCCAGATGGCTTTGTGGGATTTTACTAAGAGTTGCTTTAGAAAAGACGAGAAAAAATGGAACAGTTATTAATCATATTTAGTTCTCTCTTTAATTTTACGCTTGGTGTTATTTGAAAATTTACTATCGATCATGTCAACCAGCAGAGTCATTTATCAGTCGCTTCTATTAAGCATACTAAATTAAGATCACTTGTGAGAATATGCTCACACATTTTAAATCGCCGATCATGAAGATGTAAAATAATCTGAAAACTAGCTATAATAAAACTATATGTGATAGGAATTTACTATTTTAGCGTCCTGTTTACTTTCATTTGCTTATGCAAACAGCATGGGAAATGATGATAATAATAATAATAATAATAATAATAATAATAATAATAATAATAATATACAATGAATGTTTCAGTAGCATTTAATTTATATTATATATTTTCTCGATAGCTCAGATGGTCGTCTTTTCTGGATTACTGCGTTCAGCCAGTAATTGAGCAAAAGTCATTCTTCATGGTTAGGAAATCAAATTAAGGGTAAGTCTTATTCGGGTGTTTAATACAGAATTCACAATTAAGGTACAAAAAACAGTTAACAGTGACGCATTTTGAGAGTGTCATCTTTCATCCTCAGGCTGTAGAGGAATGAGTGTAATGATGCTAACATGGGCGGAGCAGATAGTGACGTGAGATGGACAGCGAATTTTCATTGGCTGAGACGCCCCGGAGAAGCTGATTCCCAGCCAGGCTGTCTTGCAGCTTATTCATAGATAGTGAGTCCCCATCTTGCTCTGCGACGGCTATGCCATGATTGGTGGAAGTGCTTGGCGGGGTGGGGCCAGGACAGTCTCCTAGACAGTCGCACTGTGGTCATTCCTATGCAACGTCCAGGGCATCTTGGAACAGGACATAGGTAGGAATAAACTGCATAAGACAGCCAAAGGAAGTGGAAGTCCTGAGTCAGTGGAGCTTGGTTGTTCCTCACGATGAGGGACTTAGCTGTCTGGTAGTAGATTGTGAACTTGATGTTGGTGTTCACATCTACGGAAGAGACGTGGTTGCTGATAATGTCTCCCACTGCTTTCTCGTCATTCTGGTATTCTTTGTGTATATACCCCTTGTAGTATAGGTTCATGGTGGTGGTAGTGTCCTTAGTTCGGTGATCACCCTGGTGCCCTGTCCTCTCAGCTTGAATGCTTGTTTGAAAAGCCATTGTTCACAAGTACATGGGTAATTTGGTCCAGTTCATACTTGTCGGAAGACCAAAAGGAGCAATGGGTGACGCCCCTACAGGTGTTGACCTTGATGGTAGGGACCTTATATCTGGCAGGACATTCACTGTCCCCAATGAGGCATAATCCGAGGTTAGTGGGCTTGGGCTAGGTTTAAATACAGATGTTGTATCCTGAAGAACTCAGTGAGATGAGGACGTCTAGAAAGGGCAGTCGGCCATCGCTGCTGTGTTCCACTGTGAACCAAAGGGAACTGCACTCCCCAAACATCCTGCGAAGAGTTTCAATGTCATGAATGGAAGGAGCCATGACGAAGGTATTGTCAATATGCCTTATGTACACATGAAGACAATGTATGCGTGAGAAGACCCTCTTTTCAACAACTTACATGTAGAAGTTGGCGAAAAGCACAATAAGTGGGGAACCATAGCCCCACAATTCTTATGTATGTATGTGTGGTCCCTGTAGGTGGTGAAATGGGCTTTCCTAGTACATATTTATATTTTAAGGAGGGTGCGAAGGCCCTCCTTGGAGACGTTCAAGGTCGGTTTAGAAGGATCATTGTAGAATCTCTCCAGGATCAGGTCAATTATCTCTCTGACAGAAAAGTTAGTGAAGAGGGATTCTACCTTAGAGAAGCAATGGTTCTAGTACTGGTAAATCTCAGCAGACAAGACTTCACCAGGTGGTAAGTAGGCGTTAGACTGCTGCTATTTATTGACCTGAGTGGATTGCCACTCTTATGGGTCCTAACATTGCCATACAAGTAACCAGGGCCAAAATTTCCAGTGATGATTTGGAGGTGGACAGCATTAGTGGCTGCGTTGATGGTCTCAATCATCCTATTTGCTTCCCTTTTGATCTCCTCAATGGGAATCTAGGAGAATTTTTTGAATTTGAACTGTCTGGAAGTATCAAGCCGAGCTTATGATGGTACACTTCTGCGTCCATCAAGACAAAGGCAGTAGTCTTGCCCGCTCTTCTAACAGTCACTTGAGCTTCTTTCTTCCTTGACTGCCTCCCTTATGTCACTGAAGACAATATCACTAGTGTATCATCCACGTTTGGTGTAGGTTTCAGCCTGGAGGAGGTGGAGGTCGTCCGTGGTTTTTAAGGTACCTATCTCTTGGTGGCAGAGAATAGAGTCGATCAGGATTTCGACTTCTAGCCTCTTGTCCATGGGCCTAGGGCATGAGATATAATGGCAGTTGAGCCCAAGATGGAATATTTCGCCCTTCTACTCGTTTATGCTTATGAATTTTTGGTGAATGTACCGCATCCTCTTGGTCCAGTCCCGTTTCTTCATGGTGTGGAGAGCCTGGCTGATATTGTCCAGATAAGCCAGACTACTGTAGGCCTGGTGGACGACCTCCTCCTGTTGGTCATCGTCATTTGGATCACTGTCAGTATCATTGCTCTGGTTATCATCGTCGAGGGTTCTAGTGCCCACATCTAGCCAGCTGGGTCACATCTGATGGTCTCCCATTTCTCCTCAATGTGGTTCTCGGTCTCAAAGAGTTTCTCCTTAACTTTTTTCTTGCTGTTGAGTCATCTTTGGAGGAGGGTCTGTCGGTAGGCACTAGTTCTCGGGTCATTTTGGTAGTGGCATGGGCAAGTTGCTAGTGACGTGAGATGGCAGCAAGTTTTCAATAGCTGAAATGCTCCTCGAAAGAAGCCATCTTGCTCTGCTGCTGCTAAGCTCTCAGTGACGGAAGTGCTCGCCAAGGTGGAATCAATGTTAGGTGAGCTGCTTGGCTGGTGATCTGAGTTGTCAAGGTTTGTGATGTCTAAGTCGTTGTCATTCTTGAGCTGTTGTTCTCACAGTGGGAGGGAAGTAGGAACATTTCTTGAGTTGTGTTGAGAGATGATTTTTCTCATGGTATTAGGAGAGCCTCAAGGATCCTAAGTCTTCTGCAGTCAGGAGTATGGCCGATGATCTTGGTACTCTTGACAATCTGATCACGTTAGATGTTGTGATTGTGCATCTCAAGGGCATAGGCTCTTATTGCCCCCTTGCTGGACATAGCAGGACAGTTTCTTAGACAGTTGCATTGTGGTCATTCCTAGATAATGTCCAAGGCATACTTCAACAGGGCATAAGTAGGAATAAACCCCATTAGGAATTCTGTATTAAACACTCAACTAAGACTTACCCTGAATTTGACTTCCCAACCATGAAGAATGCCTTTTCCTAATTTATTGGCTGAATGCAGTAATCCATAAGTGAAGATTATCCGAGCTATCGAGAACATAGAGTATAAAACTAATGTTACTTTGGTTGCCATTGTATTCAAGCAAACATGCCTTAAGGAAGGTCTACTACCATAATAATAATAATAATAATAATAATAATAATAATAAAAATAGTAATAATAATAATAAAGGTGGATGAACTGTATCAAGGATGACCTTCGATCAAAGGGATTAACCAGTGATGAAGTGTGGGACTGAGGTAGATGGAGAAAGCTGGTCAGAAACATCGACCCCACATAAAAGTGGGAAACGATGCAGGCAAAGAATAATAATAATAATAATAATAATAATAATAATAATAATAATAATAGTGCGGGGAGAAAATAAGGACAGCGTTTTGGAATATCCCATGATAATGACATCATCATCATCATCACCTCCTACTCCTATTGATAGAAAGGGTTCTAGGTTACATTTCGATAGTTGCCTCTATCTTGAGCTTTTAATTCAATATTTCTCCATTCATCATCTCCTACTTTGCACTTCACAGTCCTCAGCCATGTAGGTCTTGGTCTTCCAACTCTTCTAGTGCCTTGTGGTGCCCAGCTGAACGTTTAGTGAACTATTCTCTCTTTGGAAGTGCGTAGAGCATCCCCAAACCATCTCCATCTACCCTTCATCATGATCTCATCCACATATGGCACTCGAGTAATCTCTCTTATAGTTTCGTTTCTAATTCTGTCCTGCTAATTAACTGACAATACCCTTCTGAGGGTTTTGTTCTCAAATCTACTAAATCGATTGGAGAATGCTTCATTATCATACCATGTAACATATCTATAAAGTAACACTGATCTCACTAAACTGATATATAGTCTGATTTTTATGTCATTTTAGGCAATTTGATTTCTAAATTTTCCTTAACCTAGCCATTGTCTGATTTGCTTTTTTCCATCTTTCACTAAACTCTGATTCTAAAGACCCTGTATTGGAGATCCTAGTTCCAAAATACTTGAATGAAGCTACCTCATTAATCCTTTCTCTTCCCATGATATTTCATATTCCGTTGCATACTCCTTTCTCATCGTCTCTGTCTTTCTTCTATTTATCTTTAGCCCAATGCTGTGTGATATCTCATGCATTCTGGTAAGTAAGCATTGCAAATCCTGTGTTGTTCTGCTAACTAGGACTGCATCATCAGCATACTCTAGGTCTGCTAAATTCTTATCACCAATCTAGTACAAACCTTCTCCACCATCTCCGACTGTTCCACTCATTAGAAAATCCATGAGGAGGATAAACAACATAGGTGACAACATATTCCCTTGGAGTACTCCGCTGTTCACTGGAAATTCATTTGATAAGACTCCATTAACATTGCCTGCTCGTGAACAGACTTAATGAAATTTACATATTTAAGAGGAATTCCTTAAACATGCAGGACTCTCCATAAAATTGGCCGGTGCACACTATCAAAAGCTTTTTCATTTTCCACAAATGCCACTAAAGTGGATTTCTATATTCTACGCATTGCTGTACAGCATATCTCGAAATTAAAATTTAGTCAGTGCAACTTCTACATTTTCTAAATCCTGTTTGTTCGTCTCTCAGCTTTTCATCAATTTTTCTCTCCAGTCTCTTTAGACTAAGCATAATATATATTTTCATAACAACTTACGTAAGTGTTATGCTTCAGTAATTATTGCAATCAGTCAGGTGTCCTTTTTTTTTGCCATTTTTACCAACACTCC
>NC_090735.1:106936140-106971140 GCF_036898095.1 Palaemon carinicauda
CTATATATATATATATATATATATATATATATATATATATATTTATATATCTCTATATATATATATATATATTTATATATATTTATATATATATATACAGTATATATGTGTGTGTGTGTGTATCATCCTCATCTCCTTCTACGCCTAGTGACGCAAAGGGCCTCGGTTAGATTTCACCAGTCGTCTCTATCTTGAGCTTTTAATTCTATTGGAGATTGTTTCATTGCCATACCATCACTCATGTCCACATAGTAACACCGATCTCACTAAACTGATATGAATATATATAGGCCTATATATATATATATATATATATATATATATATATATATATATATATATATATATATATGAATATATATGTATACATATACTCTCTATATATTTATATATATATAAATATATATGTATATATATATATATATATATATATATATATATATATATATATATGTATGTGTGTGTGTTTGTGTGTGTGTGTTTATTTGCGTGTGTATGGGTAAATGATATGATAAACTGAAATTGTCAAAAAGCCAGCGTGTCTTTATTGATATAAAGTGATTCAAAGAACGTAGAAGTTATTTAACCATGAATACGTCGGTTGGAACTCCCAAGGAGGCAAATGTTCGAAAGGGTTGAGGAAATCAGGCGTAGAGGAATTCTCTGAATCGACATAAAAATATGTAGCTGAAAATGTCAATGTGAAAGCGATTCAGCATTCTCGTGAAACAGAAAAATTGAAGACATGAGAAGATAAGGGGACAAGGAGATAGAGATTTTGTCATAGATATTTATCAGTAGAATTGAGGTCATGGTGAATATTAGGCATGAGTGAGAATTTTCATCATCATATAATATTGTCAGATTTAGCAGTGTAATATGTTTGGTAAAATCGAATATCAGTGTTTTTATTTCTTACTCTTAATAACAAAACATTTAGCATACATTATGTCATGGAAATTTCAAGAAAGGAATGAAATATTCTTTTTGGAAGAGTAAATGAATGTTTTCTGGGTGGCAAAGAAGCATAATTGATAAACATGCAAGCTGGATTATTTTTTATAAATAATTGCTACTCATACAGCTCGTATATTGAAAACAAAATGGCTTTTTATTCCTATACTGTGTTTTGAATGAATTCTACTTCTTACATAAGAGCGTATTCCCCCCCCCCCCTCTCTCTCTCTCTCTCTCTCTCTCTCTCTCTCTCTCTCTCTCTCTCTCTCTCTCTCTCAACCATCGATCCCTCATTCAATATCCCACACATCACCCCACTTTCACCTACTTACATTCGCCACCCACCGAAGCCTTGTCGTAAAAATATAAAACACAAAGATGTTGAAACCTCTGAGACGAGAGAGCCTCGGGCAAGAAACATAACTTATGCAAGAATTTATTATCGGTTAGAAAAATCTTGTACCTTTATCTTCCTGTGAAGCGTGAAGATCTTGGTAAATACTCGAGGCAAGCGAGCGAATGATGCAGAAGTCTGAAATAATCGAGTGGGTCCTTGATGAACTTTTCATCTTGTGTCTAACAGGACGGTTTTAGGCTCCCTCCATCTCTGGGCAATGTTCATTGCATTGGATAAAATGCCATCAAGTGTTTTGGGAATACTGTTCGATGCAGCCTTCCGCAGAGTTATGAAGGATTTTATTGTATCTTTATATTCTCTATTCCAAATTCATTCTTTTCAGTGCGGGAAAATTTAACCCTCATCTTCCCGCTTATTCGTTTAGTTTTACCACGTTTAACTCTAAAGGTTGCCATCGTATTCGTTGAATGTGATTCTTTATAGATAATCTTTTCATGAACCAAATTTCGGACACCTGAAGGGATTGCCGAAGGCTATACCGTAGTCCGTGTATAATCAAAATGAAAGATAGTTCAGCAATATGCTTGTAGTCATTTGACGATCCATTTTTACTAAGTAAAATATTTTCCAGTTTAAACATCTCAAACCCCAATTGTTATCCACTTCTCACATTTTATACTTACAAATTCTTATCAACCTTTTTTAGATTCACTTTAGATATGTCAAATTTGCTAGCATTAGCTATTATAGCAATAATGATTTTCGTCATTGTTGTGTCAGTAGATAATGCAACTCATTGAAACTTTGAGTTTTCCTTCATCGTCTTCCGAGGCTTTGAAATTAAATCGTCATCATTTATCGTTGCATTCTAATATGTTCAGCGGCGGCGTACCATGTTAACTCATTGCTAACAAATCTCCATTTACTCTCCCCTCTTTCAGCTTACTTTTATTTTCATTCCTAGTGTTATCTAATTATCTGGCTGCTCTTGATCACCAATTCATTATAGTTATCAATATCTGTTAGTGGTCATCGATAAGTACTGCAAAAATATTTCCTAAACCAGTTGACGTCTGCTGGATAAACAATCTTTTGGCCCTTCTGTTTAGACCAGGGGTCACCAACCTTTCTAGCTAGAAGAGCCATTTATTTAACGAATAGAAAAAAAAAATGCAGTGGTGTCAGAGCCACATTGACAAAATTGATCTCCTGAGATCTAAAAACAAAATCTACTGTACTTCAGACATAACACAATATAGTTCAGTGTGCCTATTTACAAACTTAGTACAGAGATATCTGCCCCAAAAGGTTTGATTTAAAAAGATAGGGTTGTTTTCTCATATCCGAATTCTTGGAAACGTTCTTTAAAACATATTTCCATTTTCAAGAAAGCTGTCTTTATGGATCAACATCAAACTCACGATCTGCAGATTCTCTTTCTCAAGATCTCTGGCAAACACTCCAATCTTTCTTTCAGATGACAGCACATCTTCTAAAAGGCATGAAGCAGTGTTTCCTTTTCATTTACTTTCAGATTAAGGTTATTTAAGTGTGAAATTATTAATTATTATTAAATTTTCCAAACTATTTACACCTAATTAAACAACTCGGTGAATTTGGTACCTATGATATGCCTTTGAAATTTAATAGAAATTGAGTCAAATACTGCGTAAAGAGTAGACTGTTACATAATTCATTTGTTTTAAATAAAAAAAAAAAAAAACTTAGTTCAGTGTTTCAAGCCGCAATAGTGTCTTAAAAGAGCCATATGCAGCTCCTGAGCAGCAGGTTGGTGACCCCTGGTTTAGCCCATAAACTTTTTAATTACATTCTAATTTCTGTAACTTATTCCGTAGTAACATATCGATATTTGTATGTTATAATTATTTTCATTTATTGTAAGTTATCCATCCAGTCCATAACCATCCATGCATCACAGAATTTATATATATATATATATATATATATATATATATATATATATATATATATATATATATATATATATATATATATATATATATATACAGTATATGTGTGTGTATATATATATATATATATATATATATACATATATATGTATATATATACATATATATATAAGTATGTATATATATGTATACATATATATGTATATATAAACATATATATATAAGTATGTATATATATGTGTGTATATATATATATATATATATATATATATATATATATATATATATATATATATATATATATATATATACACTGAGCCTACATACAAACATACATGCATATACTGTATATGTCAACATATATATATATATATATATATATATATATATATATATATATATATATATATATATATATATATATACATATATATATATATATATATATATATATATATAATGTATATACATACAAATATATTTCTATGTATGTGTTTGTGATTGTACATAAGGCATAGGTGTTAGAACTTCGCTTTCAACAGGGTATTTGAGTGCTTAGCCTAAAACCATTATTTTTCCCCTGGTTGCAACCCATCGGAGTCCATTAACCACCAGGGACCTAATTTAGTGTTCAGGTCAACATAGGTACGTTTTTCTTTTCTTTTTCTTTTTCTTTTCTGATGAACTGTTGACAAAAGAATGTACTCTCGGGTTTTCATTGTGGGTCCCCTCGCGGCGGAATGAGGAACTACTGTAATTCGTCCTCTCTTTCTTTGTTTTATTTCCAGATTCCCATTTTTTTTGGTAACACTTTTTGCTATTTTGACACTGGTCTCTTTTTACATCCAAATGCCTCTACTGCAATTTGTGAGGGATTTTTTCTTTGTCAAAGTTCTTGCTTTCGCTTGAAATTATTCATAGAAAAATCAACCTGCAAGAATGGAAAAAAAGGTCTTATTCCCAGCCTAAGCCTTACCGGGTACATCATTCTTAACTTTAAGAGCCTGACATTTCTTCTGCCTATTTCCAGAGATGTAAGTGGCCTAATGGAAACCGGAAGGCCGTCTATGTTTCAGTGGTGCCTCGATGTTACAGTTCTTTTTATCACTACATCTTTTTTGTCTTCTTATCTTTGCTTTAGAAGTTGGGCAGAGAATAAGAAATGGTAAAGGAAATACGCCGCCGAGGAGAGCGAGTACATAGTGTTTTCGACTTTCTTTTTTTTTCTGTTTTAGAAATGTTTGGATGCTTGTTAGTGTTTCCTTCTGCCTTCTATTTCCTTTTAGTGCACCGATCTGATGTATAACATAATTTAATTTATCTAGTTTTGATTTCTTTTATTATATAATCTGGCTGCTGTTAGCAACAGGTAAAGAAAAATGGAACGATAATAGGTTTCATAACAGGACAGCAACGCATTTTATTGCATTGCATGAACATCATCTGTTAGGAATTATAGTTCCTCGTTGACTGGAGTAGGTTGGTTAAAATTAATTTCTAATATGAACCCGAAGCAATATGATTAATGATTGTTTTTTTTCTTTACAGTTTACCACCTTAAAGTTTGTTGACAACTTTGGTTTTTATTATTCAAACTGGAAATAGCTTAAGAATTATGGATGTAGCTGAAATTGACATAATTTAGAATCCTAGAAAATTATCATAGGCCTAATTCTGTTAATGAGAAATAAACTCCATTCCTAATATCTTTGCTTAGTCAAGTCCAGAAGTATCCAACAGACATCTTATTCACTTTAACACTACCAAACTTACGGTTCCTACTGGCAAAAGGACGACTTAATTCAAACCAACGAAGCTCTCCTCCACTTAGTCCTAGATTCAGGTTCCCGGGTTTAGGACAATAATCTTCTTAGCTAAAATCAGAAATAAGGAATACTCGGAATGGAACTGGGAAATTCCCCGCTGAAAATCCGTTAAGTACCTCACGCTCCGGTTCCTAAACTAGCGAAGAATATGTAGACAAATCGTCACTTAAAATAGTAATGAATGCAACGTCTGAGATAGGTAGCTTGAATTTAGTATTCATGATCTCTCTCTCTCTCTCTCTCTCTCTCTCTCTCTCTCTCTCTCTCTCTCTCTCTCTCTCTCTCTCTCTCTCTCTCTCTTATTATGTCACTGATTGAAACCTTTAGTTACGCTACGATCCATTAGCAAGGTTTTATTGATTAATTTTAAACTGATAAACTTTTTTGTTCAGGAATAATAAAAGAAAATACTTTTTTTTCTTAATTGTGATCGTTTCAGATTCTGCTAGCAAACGTGATATGATAGAAGGGATTCATACAGAAAAGACACCCAAGATTTATTGCTGGATTTTAAATAACATTATTCCATAATTCTGTCTTATTTGCTGGTCATCTCCACATTAAGGTATGGTCTGCGAATCTATCAACCGAGAGATGCTTATGGTGTTTGGTTATATTACTCATAAGGTATCTTGAGTATTATTCACCGCATTTCCCGTCATTTTTTCTTATAACGTGTTTCATTCATCAAGATTTCTCTCTTTCATTCACATCGGTTCAACTTTTTTTTATCAAAAGTTTGAAGGTTTTCTGGTTTATTTTCAATTCACTGCTAAGGAAAGTCATTATTCATATGGTATCATCTCTATGTACCTTCACAAAAAATAACCTGAGAAGATTTTTCTGAATTGCCGTAGTTTATTTCAGGGCAAGAAACAAAACTCATGTTCCGAGCAATTTTAGCGCCAACTTTTGTTAGATCTGTGAGTACAATTATTTAGTAAACTTTTATTTCGTATTTTGGGGTACATCCAGTGTAGTGCTTTAAGGAATCTTTAATTTACCTTCTCACTCTATCAAAATGATTTATTTTCTCTTTCGTTGACCCAAACTACAGTATTAACCGAATCGCCTTAGGTGAAGTTGATAGCCAATATAGTCCCACATCCCCAATATTCGTTGCTTTAGTGAGATAAAGAAATTTCACAGGGCGGAAATTTTTTATGTGTACATCTAGAATGCCGACACTGACTCCGAATTCTTCTGAAAAATTTTCTCAATTTCGGGCAAGTTTCAGAACGTATTTTAATCGAAGTTGTTTTACGGCAAACTTAGATTCAAGGTCTGATCATGAATGAGACTTATAATTTATGTGAATTCTATTTAGATTTATACACAACGTTAACTGTCATTTCTCAAAAAGGGAAGAAAATAATAACATTGATGCTACCATGAGAATCTGCATTTATACGCATATAGAACGCAACAGAGAGCGCGCACTGCAACATAAACACACACATGCATATATATATATATATATATATATATATATATATATATATATATATATATTGTATATATATATTACATATATATATTCTATATATATATATATATGTATATAACGGATTTTGAGCGAAGCGAAAAATCTATTTTTGGGTGAGGTAGCCATGTCGTCCTGATGGAAGTCCCTATAAGGTAGCTTTCTAGGGTATATTTTTGACTACAGAGATATTCCCAGAGAATTTTACCATAAGGTATCCAGAATTCTAACTCCTGAAGCGAATATCCCTAAATAATCTAACAGGGATATCGCATAAGATCAGAGGACGTATTCTTGACACGTCACATAGCTATCTTCGCCCCGAACATTATTAACGCTTCGAGGGGGAATAGTGACAAGAATCTGAAACGAGAATGAAAAGAGAGCCGCTCATAAGGCATCTCTCCTATTCCGTTTCCAGTGTGTATCTGATGAAGGCGGTGGCGCCCTCTTTATTCCTTGTAGCGATATACGAGGTGGTACAGATACTGTATTATAGGGAAGGGTCAATAAGCCCTTTTACTATAAAAGGAAGGGCAGGTCCAGCAGGACGACATGGCTACCTCACCCAAAAATAGATTTTTCGCTTCGCTCAAAATCCGTTTTTTGTGCTCAGGCCATGTCGTCCTGATGGAAGTTTACCAGAGCATTACTGTATCTGTGGATTCCCAATCAGTGCCGTACTCTCAAGAAAGTATTTTCCTGGTCCGTCTAGACCTAGAGACCTATGATGTTACCGTCATACATCATTTCATCTAAGCATGAACTATGTTAGTGCTTCCTGCCCCCTACAGGGATGAGTCATACTAGACTATGGAAAAGTCTCGAGGAGTACATAAAAACTTATGGATGACAAAATGACAAGCTTGTATAGTGGTCTCGCCCTATACATTAAAAAGCAAAGTTTGTTTAAGAGTCGCCAAAGTCAGAATGAATTTGTGACACCTTCTCAAGGTGACCACTCTTAATAACTATCGGATAAAGGTCATATCCGCATAGGAACAAATTTGCATCTCTGCCACTCTCCCGTTAGGGTACCACCTCAACCCTTCCTAAGAAGGGTTAAGGAGAGTGGACTTAGCTTAAATCAGGGAACAATCTTAAAAAGACATACCATGACAAAAATATCCATATTTTAATCTTAATGCTCAGTACATATCTAATAAAAATGAGTGTGGGTTCATTATGAACTAGTTTATTAAAAATTTAATAAACATGCATATCAGATCTACCTTTATAAAAAAAATTTAAAAAAGTGGATGATATCTATTAAAGCATAAAGAAAACAGTCAACAGAAAATAACGTTTCATCTACCATGAAACAGACTTGCCACTTTAATTGAATAAATAATAATGCTACAGTGTGTATACTGTTTAATTACACTAGCGTAAGGAACGCTTGGCACAAGTGTCCGTATTATGCTATAGTTCACCAACGTCAATGGAACAGTTCGTAAGGACACTTTCGTGTCCTATCGCTCAGTGTGTAGTACACACAGTGACTACACACCCACCCTCTTAATTAATCGCCCCAAATTAATTACAGTACACTGTTCTTCGCAGAGTTAAAACAGAAGGTTAAAGGATTCTACCTGCTGCTACCACAGATTACTTGAGTTGCTCCACTTGCTTTGTATAGTGCATAAGGAACACCTTGGATGACCACCAGTTGGTGAACGAACAAGATGTTCAGGGTCCATGTAAATAAGGAAATTTTATGGAAGAAGCAACTCCTCTCGGATCATGACTAGCGGGTGTACTGTCAGGACCCGATTCGCGAATAACTCAGGTGAGTTTAGCCCTTAGTAATAGAAAACCTTGAGCCCGAGGTTTCTCATCTGAACAGCTGTCCTCCCATAAAGTCTGAAGTTCTATGAAGATAGACCTTAGGCACCCCACTGGACATAGAGATACAGCTTCCTTCAGAGGGTAGATTCTCTAGGGACCCCACCTGATGGTGGGTAGCATGTTCTTGGAAAGAAACTAGGGAGAGAAAATCATGAGATGTAGGTTTCTGGTTTTCAGTAATGAAGCGAAGACAGTCGACTTCTATACTCGCTGAGACAGGGATGGATCTGGTAGCGGAACAAATTTTAGACGTAGTTCCAATGCCAGAGGGAACCATACGCTATTTGGCCACTTGTAGGCCACTATTGCCGCCTTCCCTTTGAAGGATCTCAGCTTGTCAAGAACCTTCAAAAGGAGGTTGTGCGGAGGGAACAGATAAATACCGGACCATCTGTTCCAGTCTAGGGACATAGCGTCCACGGCCTCCGCTAGCGGATCCCCGTATGGGGACACATAACGATCCATTTTCTTGTTGTCTTTTGTCGCAAAGAGGTCTATCTGCAGCTCCGGGACTTGACTCGAGATGAAGGAGAACGATCCTGCGTCAAGGGACCATTCTGACTCTATTGGTGTAAACCTGGATAGAGCTTCCGCTGTCACATTGCGGAACCCTTGAATGTGAACTGCTGACAGGTGCCATTTCTTCCTTTCTGCCAAACGAAAAATGGCCAACATCACTTGGTTGATTTGAGGTGACCTCGACCCATGTCGATTCAGGCATCTCACTATCACCTCGCTGTCTAGAACCAGTCTTATGTGGGTCGAGTGGCGAGGAGATACCTTCTTTAAAGTCAGAAGCACTGCCATGGCTTCTAGAAAGTTGATGTGAAATGACTTGAAAAGATTGGACAAAGCTCCTTGGACTCTCTTCTGATGAGAGTGACCCCCACCCTTCCTTTGAAGCGTCTGTGTGGATAGTTACTGACGGGGGAGGAGGTCGAAGAAGTATTGATTTCTTCAGTTGCCTGGCATTGGACCACGGCTTGAGAAGCGAACGCAGTCGAGTCGGTAGAGGTCTTATTAGATCTCTTCGCGCGTTTGATGCGTATTTCCTCCAGACTCCTGTTGCATCCTTTAGCTGTGCTCTTAGCACTGGATCTGTTATTCAAGCAAACTGTAGAGAGCCCAGCACTCTCTCCTGTTCGTGTCTTGATATCCGTTTGGATTTCAGGAGTCTCTTGACAGACTCTGCTATTTCTTTCCTCTTCTTCCCAGGAATGGAAAGTCGATGTGACTCCAAATTCCAATGGATTCCCAACCACTGAAATTTTTGAGCTGGAGAAAGTCGAGACTTTTTGATATTGATCTTGAATCCCAGATGTTCCAGGAACTGAATCACTCTCTTAGAAGCTTGCATGCATTCTGTCCTGGATGCTGCCCACACCAGCCAGTCGTCCAAGTAGGCTACTACTTGGACCCCCTTTAGGCGTAATTGATGGACAGCTGCATTTGCAAGCTTCGTGAAAATCCTTGGGGCTATGTTTAGCCCGAAAGGCATGGCTCTGAAGGCGTAAAGTTTTCTATGTAACTTAAGCCTAGGTAGGAGGAGAGGTGGCGATTAATTGGAACATAACAATAAGCGTCAGACAAGTCTATAGAGACAGTATATGCCCTCCTGGGCAGTATGGTCCTTATGTGTTGAAGTGTGAGCATTCCGAACTTATAGTTCATTATGAACTTGTTGAGTGGCGACAAGTCAAGAATGACTCTGAGTTTATCTGAGTCCTTCTTTGGAACACAAAACAGCCTCCCTTGAAATTTGATGGACATAACTTTCCGAATCACTCTTTTGTCTAAGAGCTCTCGGACGTGTTCTTCCAAAACGGGTGTTGAGTGCTGGGAGAACTGAGGAAATTGAGGTGGAGGGTTGCTCCAACTCCAACCTAGTCCATTCTTTATTAGGCTGTGGGCCCAGGAATCGAAGGTCAACGATCCCTAAATAGCTGTAGCCTCCCTCCTACAGGAAGCATCTCACTTCTGCTGTTATGGACCTGAGGCCTTGCCTCCTTGACCGCATCCTCCCCTGAATCCCCTTCCTCTTGAAGGGCGTCTAGAAGAACCTCTGGCTGTTCCTCTAGCCCTCGAACGAAATGAAGAAGTCTGCCTTTCGAAGGCTGGGTTAAAAACTAGCGACTGAGTCGCCACTTGTTGAGGAACCAGTTGGTACGTGGTTGGAGGTTGTGCCATCATCTGAGGCACCGCGGTCACAGGAAGTTGTTGCTGTTGATGCTGCTGGTAAGGTATAGCCGGCCGAGAAGATGGCCTAGGCCTTTTTGTCTTCCTCTTGGGTTGGGGACCCTCATCCTGAGAAGACTTCCTCTTAAGATCTAAGCCCCACTTTTTGATAAGGTTCCTATATATATATATATATATATATATATATATATATATATATATATATATATATATATATATATATATATATATATATATATATATATACAGCATATATTGCCTAAAATTGATTTCATAATAATTGGAGGAGATTTCATAGTAGTAAAATTTTCCAAACTTTACGCAAAATGTTTGCAACACTGATTTTTAGGAATAATCTTAAAGGGGGGATTATTAGGTGTCTTAAGAACTTACTATCACTACGATGATATGATTAGTAATAGTATTAATTTTCATTATTATCGTTAAGCTCATGGTATGAATTGTGATTTTTGATGAATCATATACGACGCATTATAGATCTAATGCACTGTGTTTTTATTATGACGTAGAGGAAAATCCCGCTTACGTGGAGTTTAAAATGTTCTAGAAGGATTAAGGGGAGTTTAGAGAAAAAAAGACGTCATTTGAATCGAGTCTCAATTCCGAAATTACGTTTTATTTTAGTAAATAGGGATTCCTTTGAGAAAATGTTTTTATCAAGAGTATGAGAATATTTTCAGTTACCTCCTATATCATTAGGAAAAACGTAAAATTCTATTTCAAAGATCCTTACAAGAAGCGCGCCAGGACCAAGATCTTGTATCACCTGGCAGTTATCCTCGTATAACTCGAACCAAAGTGTGGGTGTACAAATACACCGGAATGGGTAAAATCGATACACAACTGGCCAGCCTTCTATGAATACACATCTCTGGTCAGTCAGACTAAACGTCACCAGAAGACAAGTTTCCTATGGGTTACTGATACCTCTGTTCTCTAGTGATATCTCCTACGTCTTTGATCTCCATAATTAACTATTAGCGTAGATAAAGAATTGTTAAAGGATTATTGTGAGAATTGTTTTCAAATTGATAAAAAGTCTCTTTAATCAATGTTTTTGTGACTCAATCTATTACTGTGTTTAAGTTACCATTTTTCTAGTGTGAATCTAATGTTTAAGTAATTAATAGTGCAGTACCATTTAGTATGTGAATTGTTTTCGAAGTGTTAAGAAGTCGCTATAATCCATGTTTTTGTCACTTGTTCTATTAGTAAGCCTAAACTTTTACGTAATATGCTGTTAATGTCATTTAAGTGTACTAATCAGTTGATCAGAACCAGCTGTATAATATGGACCAGTGCTCTTGTCCAGAAGATTTTTCACCTAGGCGTCTTTAGTGTTTCTTAATTGAATACCTATCGAGATTTCTCTATTTAGTCATCGTGAGTGAAGATAAAGATATAAATATTTAGATGTTTTTTGGAAAGTTGTATAGTCTTATTGAATATATAACAAAATTATATTTTTGTAAGCCCCCCGTATCATTAAATGTTTTGACTTGTATAACTGTTACCACCTTGAGACTGGTCATTATTACTCTTATAACTATTCAAGTCGCAGACCTAAAGAACTCTACGGTAGAGCATTTCATAATTTTTCTCTGAACTTCAAAACGGCTAAAAGTAATTTTGAAAATTTGACTCCCGAACAGCTGACTCGAGTTATGGTGTTATACGATAAATAAGTCAGGATAGCAGAATTAACAGAACGCATTGAAATTGGTCAAACCCTAGGTTATGAGAGCATGATCTAAGAGACTTTATAGAAAAAGAAATAGAACGAGGCAAAGGAAAAAATAGAACGAGACAGAGAGGAAAATGAAAGAGAAAGAGACCGAGAGGAAAAGGAAAGAGCTGAGAGAGCGAAAACATTAGCATACAAGAAAGAGAGAAAGGGAAATAGAAGCAAGAAATGAACGAGCAGCAGAACACGTCTTTGAAATGTTGCCGTTGTAGTTGGAACTAGAAAACTGAAAAAAAATGTTTAGAACACCATTTTCTGTAAATAGAGTATATCTCCCAAAAATTCCAGTTTTTAATGGAAAAGTGATGACAGATGCTTATCTACAACGATTTTCGGTTTACACAAAAGCTCCTGAATGGAAAACCGAGATTTGGACCATTGATTTAGCATTGTTACTTCAGGGAAAAGGGCTGAGCATATATCATCAACTAACAACAGATGAAACAGCAGATAATCAGTTTGCGAAAAATGCTCTGTCGAAAGGATTTGTATGCATAGCTGAAGGATTCTGAAGTAAGTTCTGAAGCTGTAAATTTCACAAAGGTGAGACCGCTCACCAATATGCCGACAATATGAAAAAGCTGCTTGAAAGTTGGTTTGACCGATTTGATATTGCATGACCATCAGTTGAGTATGTTCTTGAAAGAGAAAAAAAAATATAAATTTTAGCTGACACTATGGGAGCGGTAGACGTGTATATTTAAGCCCTTGGTCATACGATCTTTGAAAGGTATGTCAGCAATATACAGTAATTAACCAAATGCAAGCGAGCGATTTTGTTAAAACATCCGACAAGTTTAAGGTAGGAATTTTTTGAGACTTGAATTTAAACCTGCTAGAAAAGTATGTTTCCTGTATAATGAACCCGGCCCCAAAGGCGATAAAGTAGCTGACTGCTATGCCAAAGGAAATGCTGCTAGAACTACGAAACCTCCAGGAAGGTCTGTTACTACTGTTATCTCAGAAGTAACAATAATGAAGACCGAAACACCTGCTTGCACTGTCAAAGTAAATCCAGTAGATTCGATGAATGACAAGGGAGGGATTGCAGAAAATGATAAGAGATTCAAAATAGTTTGTGAAAGTACATTTTCAGCAGATAACGGTTGACTAAAAATAGCGATGGGTGTGGAAGAAGGACATCAAGTAGGCTACTAATGATGAGGGATGATGGATGTATATCTGTATTGATGAAGAAGAGATTAGCACCTGTTGAGAGGTTTACTAACAAAGCTGTTAATATTGAAATGGCAAAAAAGCTGAGATCGTGATAAAAACTCTACTTTACAGCGAAGTAATAGCTTCTTGTTTAGATACCCCACTGTTTGCCTTTATTATTGGTGATATCCTTGGTTCTTCCGATGGTTCAAAACCAGAAAATGAAGCGTGCTGTAGTAACCTGCATCAAGCAAAAAAGAAAGGGATGTTGCCAAAACTCGAAGTGCTGAATCAATCAGGTGTGTCAAGATAACAAAGTATGCCGACGAAGGAAAATTATTTACCGATAAGAAGTCCAAAGAAGCCTCTCAGTTCATTCGTTGTGAAGAGTACAAAGCTCTATTGATCACTAGTATGAGGCAATTATAAGGACCAGCCGACTGTACCCAAGATGTATTGGGAAATCTGATAGATTTAGCCATACAGGTATGATGGAAGGACATCTTGGCATAGGTTAAATTCGTGAGAGAATCTTCAACAAATTTCCTTGGCCTGTTGTATCAGAAGAGATAACCAGGTATTGTAAGTCCGGTGACATGCGAGAGAACTGTGGATAAGGGTATGGTTACTTGGGTGATGTTAGGAAAGATGCCATTAGTAGAGGAGCCATTTAGCCATATAGCTGTAGAATTTGTTAGGCCAATTGAACCTCGGTCATCAAACGGATCCCATTAGATCTTAAAAGTTGTAGATTATGCCACTAGGTACCCTGAAGCAAAGGCTTTATCTGAAATTAACACTGCAAATATTGCTAAAGCTCTTTTGGAAATTTTTAGTGGGACTGGAATTCCAAAAGAAGTAGTTTCTGACTATGGAGCTCAGTTTACAACAAATATGATAAAGGAATTATACAGACTATTGCCTATGAGGATGATTAAAATTATTCCTCATCATGTCACATGTAATGGACCGCTAGAACGATTTAACAGAACATTAAAGATGTTGAAGAAGATCTTTGCAGACCAACCCAAGGAATGTCATTGATATCTTTCACCTTTGCTCTTTGCATGCAGATATGTACCATAAAGGAGTACGAAGGTTTGAAATCGTGTTTGTTCACACGCTGAGAGGATCATTAACATTGTTGAGAGATCTGTAGGAAGACATTTTGTTGAAAGATGAAACAAAAACTCCCTATGAGTTTGTGATTGGTCTCTGTAAATGATTTGGATTAGCAATGGAAGAGTTGACAAAAACACATTTAGTTGTTCATCGTTATCACAATTGGAAGGCGAAGGACTGAAAGATGGAGGAAGGTGATGGAGTACTACTATAGTTGCCTAACAATAACAAGCTGGTGTAACAATGGTTGGACCATTCACATTAACGAACTGATGTAATCGATGGAATTGTGAAATTAACTTGAATGGTGTGTTCAGGAGATATCACATAAATCTACTGAAGAAGCATTTATCCTAAAATCCTGTGATGATACAGACAATCCAATTAGCCACTGTAGTAATCGAAGAAGGTGACCATAAACTTGAAGATGAAAATCTGACTGTACCGACCAACTTACACAAGGAGACTTGAAAATAAGTCAAAATAAATCCATAGCTAGAAGGAAGTAAAGGACAGGAATTTCACGACATCAGTAAGGATATTTTTGTCGATACACCGGGAAGGACTACATTAGGCCAGGGCAAGATTCAACTAACATTATCAGACGTGGTAAGTATTAAGCCATATGCTAACCTCTACAGTTTGCCGGATGCTGTTAAAAAGCAGGTATGCAGTATGAAGGATTTAAGAATAATCGAACCATCGATATCAGCTGAGTCTTTGCCCTTATGTGTGGCACCCAAAAAAAATTTAATATCTCGATTGTCTTTGGACTTACGAGAATTAAATAGAATCATTGCTTGCAATGCTGAGCCAGTGAGTGATTTAGAAGCGATCTTCACAAGTTTTGCTAACGGTAAGCATTACTCCAAAATCAACTTGACCAGAGGATAATGGTAGATCCCTTGAGAAGAAGGAATTAAGGAATTAACTGCCTTTGCAACACGTGAAGGACTTTTCCAATTTACCATGTTACCATTCGGTTTTACTGATTCACCCATGGCATTTAATAGGCTAATGGGAACGTTATTTGTTGGTCTAGAGGTGGTTTAAACATTCCTGGACAACATTCTAATCCATATGATGACATGGGAGGCGTTTTGTCGCGTCCTACGGGAAGTGTTCGCAGGACTATGAGCCATTAATTTTGCTGCTAAACCAAGCAAATATGAAGTTGGTATGAAGAGGTTAGAATACCTTGGCCATGTAGTAGGGGGAGGAGTGTTGAAACCGACTCCCGAGAAGGTAGAGAGTATCCAACAAGCACGTATTCCTCGTAGTAAAAAATCTGATCTTTCCTTGGACTCTGTGGATACTACCCTGTCATGAGCAGCCATTGCTGTCCTTCTAACCGACATCACCCAAAGAAATTCACTAAACAATTTAACAGAAGCATCAAGTAGCCTTCAATCAAATAAAAAAGTGTCTTACCACGATAACCCATTCTAAGGCTGGTAGATTTAAAAAATAATTTATTTTCCAAACGGATGCGTCCTTTATATACGGGTCTGTGTGTGGTCCCATAAATTTCAGTCCCAGGCAGTTTCTAAAATTAATTAACCAATCCCAACATAATTTCTTTGTTAAAGTCATATAGGGCTGGTGATTGTTTACAATCTGTTAAAAAATTGATGTATGGTGTCAATGAATGATTCCAGCAGTTGGGTATTTTTGTCATTAAAGTATTTGTAATGGTATTTCAGAACGTGAGATTTCCGTTAGCCATGCAATTGTTTACAAACTGTAAACAAATGGGTTTTTCTAGACTACCTCTTGTTACCTTCTTTATAGGAAGACTTTCCGGGTATTTGTAATTCATTATAGGCTCACTTACCATACATTTACTTATAAAGAAACACCAGTATGGCTTGAAAAAAACATGCTAAAAGGGAGAAAAAATAAATTGATTTATGAACTCTATCATATTTGTAATAGCATATTAGAAACTTCTCAGGCTGGTGGTTTGCTGGACTGGGGTTTGATACCCGTTCAAAGATCGATAGTTTCTTGCAGTGTTTGCAACATCATCATCCTTTTGAACTTAGATTTGGGGCTTTGGGACAGTTTATGGGTCTACCTACTGTACCAACCGTGTGTCACACGATCGTACATAGTAATGACATTTCTCTTTTTTGTATATAGTCTCCTTTGTATCTTCGCTCTCCTCTCGCACTGATAACGACCTGAATCAACTTGTCTGTTTTTCTCACCGTTAAATGTTAACAGAAACCGTTGTTGGTTGAACAGGAAACAGCCTGTTATATGTTATGGCCTTCTTGCCCGGAATTGATGTATATATAAACTGATGTTCTGTAATAAAGTTACCTACGGGCCAACCAAGGGAAAGGCCCGTGCCAACAACAAGTGTTGGCTTTAATACCCCAAGAAGAAGAAGAAGAATAAAGTTACTCAGTTGCTTTCATCTCGCTGAGTCATAACCTACTCTTGGCTCATCTCACTACTGAGTCATCAGCAGCCATTGCATGACTTTCTCTGGTCCTAGCTTGTGTGGAGAGTAGCCTTGGGTGATGACCATATGTATATATGTAATAATTAGAATAGTAATATTACATGTTTAAAACAAATGACGTAATATGTCATGTTGGTTGGAAGAGCTAACCCTGGGATTTGCTGTAGTCATTCAAATTATAAGCAGGATGTATAATGCTAACCTCGGCAAATTGACATTCTTTCTTAACGTCAACACATTGTCTCCTCGTGTGAAAGTTTGTGACGTCACCGGATGCAGGTGTCTTCCGATTCCGTCACGTGGCTAAATTAAAGCAAGCATACGATATCTGTGATATCGATAATTTATTCAGTTCATATCTAAACTTCACCAGAATTGGTCGTCTGGACCAACACAGCTTCCTCCAGTGATGGAGATGTTTAACTCTGTTGTTTTATAAAAATAAAACTTAAAACCATTAAGATGTATTCAGTAAATCCATTTAAATACATCTGAAAACAACTCATACTCAAATGTGTGCTTAAGAC
Organism: Palaemon carinicauda; assembly: GCF_036898095.1. Classification (NCBI taxonomy): domain Eukaryota; kingdom Metazoa; phylum Arthropoda; class Malacostraca; order Decapoda; family Palaemonidae; genus Palaemon; species Palaemon carinicauda. The sequence continues at coordinate 106,953,782 of NC_090735.1, forward strand.
AGTAGCACACCAATAAATGGTGGCAGCGATTAAACTCTAAGACAGCGGTTAAACTCTAAGAATTAGAGAAATATCTTCAAGACTTCAAAATAAATAGCTGTAAAACCAGAGAAATATCTTCAAGACTTCAACATAAAAGCTGTAAAACCAGAGAAATATCTTCAAGACTTCAAAATAAAAGCTGTAAAACCTGATAAAGATCTTCAAGAACTCAACATTATCTACAAGAATCTACAATTTTGATTAAGTCCAACGGAAAAGCTAACATCAACATATGTTAGTATACAACTTGAATCTTCAATCAACATCCTAGGAAACCCAAGGACTGGCGTTCAACAATTGCAAGACATATCCAGGAAGAACTACATTCAACAAGAAACTAGAACGAGACATCGCTAACAAAACATCAAGAGAGAGAGAGAGAGAGAGAGGACGTGTCGACTTCATTTATAAGCTAAGTACAGAGATTTTGTATTCATTTCAGTTTGGGCAGTGAAGTGTAGTTATCACAAGTCGTTAGTCAATTATTACTGGGGTGAGTGAATTCCTAAACTTTGTTATAAGAAACTCCGAATTCTCATTTAGAATTTTTCTTTCTTTGTGCTAATTCCTTTTTCTTTCATAAACTCTTGGGGGGAAATGTTTTGGGATTAGTAACATTGTTGGGGGAATTTTATTATACATATGCGTTTACGCAGTGGGCGTCTGTACTCATATAGATATTTTGATAGGATTGAAAGGGGTCAAAGAGATAGAAAAAAAAAATACAGCAGTCATGGCTTCTCCTGTCAGCCCTACCCCTGGACCTAGTGGTGTAGGCCAGGCTAATCCTCCTCCAATTGTGACGCTTGTAAATGCCAGGTCAGCAATCCTTCCTTTTCAAGGTCGTGTCAACGGGTTCTTGCCACAAAATGTGGAGTCATGGATTTCATCCGTTGATGCCCATTTAAATGCCAAACAAATCGTAGATCCTTTTGTACAATTACAAGAAGCTAAAAGTTTTATAGATTTTTCTAAAGGGGATGCGAGTGCGTATTTAAGAGGTGTTTCATTTCAGGAAGCAGTTACTTGGGATGATTTCAAAGTTAGGTTACGCGCGATTTATGGGGGTGAGGAAGCTTTGGATGTAGTGTTAACGTTACGAAATACACTTAATCAAGCCACTATGAATCGGCTTAATGTTGTTGAGAGAGCAGCTCTCATAGCTGATAGGCTTAACGAATATCAGGACATTTTAGGTAATTCCACTTGGGTTACTAACGATAATATCTCCGTGAAAGATTTTTTACGATTAATGTATTTAACTTGCATGACACTTATGTTGCCTGAAGCTTTAGTGCGGTGCTTTGATAAGAAGTTAATGCCTGGAAGTACGGAATTGGATGTCTATAAACAGATAAAGAAACACATGTCCAAGTGTCCAGATCTCGATCCCGTGTTAACTCAAGTTTTTGCTAAGAATGAAACAAAACCACAAACAGTGAACGTAATTAACAATCCAGTAGCGGGAGTGACGTGTTACAACTACAAACGTCAAGGTCACATAAGCGCAGACTGTAGAACGAAATTTTGTTCAGTTCACAACACAGCATCACATTCTTATAGTCAATGTTACGCGCGTAAGACACAACAATATCCTAGAAATACACAGTCAATTCCACAGTCAGTTCCATATGGAAATAAAAAGAAAAATCCTCATTTTAACAATAAGAAGAAACAACAAAATGTCAATGCAGTTCAGAGTCCGAAACAAACAAACACTTCTTCAAATATCGCTGAGCCTGGGCCGTCAAACCAGACCTCGCAAAGTCAGCCTAATTTTCAGAATGTGCAGAGCAAAGCAAATACCACATAGTTAACTCTAGAGGGGAAGAGAGTGATGTTGGGTCAAGGTCATTTATGTCAACATCAGTAGTATTGAATAATCAATTTAATGTTTTATCAGATAATTGTGAGACAATAGATTTTCCTATGAAACACACGGCCGAATTAAGTAAAACAGTGCATGCTCCCGTAGATTTGCAACGAATTCATACAATAATAAGCCAAAATGAGTTACGGCCAACCTTATATGCTGTAAATTTAGAACACAAATCCTTTACGTTATTTTTTGACTCTGGTAGTCCACGTAATATTATGGATTTGAAGACGCATCATTTGTTGTTTTCGAACTTTCCGATTGAAAAATCAGGAATTAGACTTTCAGGTATAGGAAATAATGAATTAAACGTCATAGGCATAACTCATATTCAGTTCAGAGTCGGTAATCGCACGTTTGCCGATACATTTGTTGTTGTGAAAAACATTAATATGTATCCAGCTGTAATTATAGGATACCCATCTATGGGAAATCAAAACATTATCTTAGCTCCTGCCAAGCACGGCGTGTATATCAAAGGGAAATTCTATAAGTCTTCTAATACTTTAAAGTCAGTTTTGGATAAAAAGGAGACGACAAATGTAACCGTAATGTACGTTGAAGAACCAATAACTTGTCTCACTAATAAAGAAATAATATACGCGACCCAGCAGAATTCTCGTTCACCCGTAATATCATCTTGCACGCAATATATCGAACCAAACATACCTTCGAATTTAATAGTGCAAATAAAGAAAACACTACCGGGATCTGAAATATTAATCCTTTCCGATACTTTGAAAACCAACGGATTGTCTGTCACACAAGCTATTTATACAGTAGGCTCACATCAGCAATGTAATATCGAAGTCTGTAATCATTTAAATAACACTTTAGTAATTCACAAAAATCAACATATCTTGGATGTAGAAGTTTATAAACATCGTATTCTTACCGTTGCTGAAATCAATCACTCTCAATCAGTTGCGGATGAATCCCTTTTGCGATCTATTAAAAATAAAATCAGTAAGGACATTCAAGACGAAGAAATTCAGCAGAAAATTTTTGAACTTTTAACTAAATATACAGATGTCTTTTCCACTACGGATGGATCCTTAGGAAAAACAGATGTGATCGAGCATCAAATAAGGTTAAAAGACAAGCAGAAAATTATATATGTACCCTCGTACAGACTCCCTATGAAATTCCAGAATGAAATAAATGATGAAGTAGGTAAAATGTTAGAGGAAGGAGTCATTAGAAAATCAAATAACCCTTATAATTTTCCTTTAATAGTTGTACCGAAAAAAGATCGAACATGGCGTATCTGCGTCGACTTTCGTCGTCTAAACGAGGAAACGATCCCTGATCGATTCCCAGTGCCATGTACTGACGATATTTTGTCTTTGTTAGGTCAGAATAAATATTTTACCAGTTTGGACTTACTTAAAGGCTTTCACCAGATATCATTAGAAGAAGATAGTATCCCATACACAGCCTTCAGCACAGCCAGGGGACATTATGAATTTTTACGGATGCCTTCTGGTTTACGTTGTGCTCCTATAACATTTACAAGAATGATTAACATAGTGTTTGGAGACTTGTTAGGGGATATATTGCATGCCTATATGGATGATCTTGTAATCTTTTCCAACACCTTAGAAGAACATCTACGTAAGTTAGAACTAGTACTACAGAGATTAAGACAACATAACTTAAGGGTAAAGATTAGTAAGTGTGAGTTTTTCAAAACAGAATTAATATATTTGGGTTTCATGGTGTCAAGCCAAGGTCTTAAAGTAGTCCATGATAAGGTGTCGGCTATACGTAATTTTCCCATACCTACTAATGTCAAGGGAATACAGCAATTTCTGGGTTGTAGTGGATATTACAGGTGTTTTATACGCAACTATTCAATAATAGCCGCTCCTTTAACTGATCTTACGAAGAAGGGCGTAGATTTCATATGGTCTGAGCAACATCAACAGGCGTTTAATACTTTGAAAGATGAACTGTGTAGTTCTCCTATCTTAAAATTTCCTGACTTCGGTAAGGAATTCTTCATTGCAACAGACGCCTCAGACTTAGGAGTAGGAGGGGTATTGCTTCAGCAATATGATAAACAGTTTTTCCCGATAGCTTTCTATTCTCGAAAATTGAGAACTTCCGAAAGTAAGTATGCAGTAATAGACAAGGATGGACTAGCTATTGTTAATTCGCTAGTGCATTTTAAGTTCATAATTTACGGTTATCCCGTTAAGGTTCTTACTGACCATAAACCACTAACAGAGTTCTTTAAAGGCTTCAATAACAGCCCTAAACGAACTCGGTGGCATTTGATCATTCAAGATTTTGGCGCAAGAATCGGGTATTTACCTGGGAAAGCAAATATCATTGCGGATGCATTATCACGCAACCCCGTGTCATCTTGTACGGAGCCTTTAGCTGAATTAATAGATATATCAACATCCATGCCTTTTGTAAAAACAATATCTGAACAAGAAGATTTAGGCTGGAGTGCTGAATTGTTACAGACTGAGCAAAGAAAAGATCAGAAAATAGAAACAATTATAAATGCTTTGAAAGGCAATCATAAAGAAAAGGAATATATAAAGTATAAGCAGCAGAATTATATAATCAAAGATAATATTCTGTGTAGGACTGTGACAAGGAAAACCCGCAATACACCACATGTAACTGACGACCAGGTAGTAGTACCAAACTCACTTATTTCCACTGTCCTGAATTGGTTGCATTCAAATCCATTACATGGACACCCTGGGTTCTCATTAATGTCACAGAAAGCCAAATCATTGTTTTATTGGCATACAATGCTTACAGATATAAAAAGACACATAGCTAATTGTCGCACATGTCAGGAAAACAAAGGGCATACGAAAACACCTGTCAGCCTAGGAGCTTATCCTGTTCCCAATCAACCCTTTGAAAGAATACATTTAGATTTGTTAACAGGATTTTACGAGTCAGACAGAGGAAATAAGCACCTCTTAGTAATTATAGATGCTTTAACTCGATATACAGAACTAATAGCGCTTAAAACTAAAACTGCGATTGAATGCGCTAGGAAGTTTTACGAGTGTTACATTTGTAAACATGGAATTCCACACATGATAATCTCAGACTCGGGTGGTGAATTTAATAATCACTTTCTTACCTCATTGTGTGAATTCCTCAACATAAAGAAGATTAATACCATGATATATCACCCAGAGTCGGATGGGCTAGTGGAAAGAGCAAATAGGAAGATATTAAATATATTGAGGGTAACACTAGGGGGATCAGACCCCAACTGGGATATTGCAATACCGGCGGCACTGAGTACTCTGAATCATTCATATCATATATCAATTAAAATGTCACCGCATGAAGCATTGTATGGTACCCCAGTTAGAACACCTTTCCATGTATTAACGCCTACAACTAATCTATCAAATCCTTTAAAAGAATGTATAAATGCAAGTATAAGTCGATATGATATCCTTCGAAAGAATTTAGAAGAATCACAAATCATAATGAAAAGGAATCATGATAAAATAGCGAAACCAACTAAAACATATACCGTGGGTGATAACATCTATATTCAAATCAATGTCAGAAAAGGGCTCAACTATAAACTAACACCTAAGTTTGAAGGCCCATTTAACATTTTGGAAACATTAACGGCCAATAGGTTTAGAATTCAAAACGTAGCCCAACCCACGGATGAGAGAATAGTACCATTGTCTCACATAAGAAATTAAAAAGAAAAGAGAGGAAAAGAAGTGAGGGAAAATTTTATTTTATGTGATTAAAAGTTTTCTTTTTAATACAGGAGTAATTACATATATTTTTTCTCGTTACAGGTTTCCAAGATGAATTTTTTGTTGTTGGGAGTGATATTGTTCGCTCAGACATTTTTCTCGTATGGGATGAGTTCTAAGACTAAAAATATATATTTTAAATATGGGAATATAGTTGAAAGACAAGAAGACATTTTTATTACATCAACCAACGTAATTGTCGAAGTGCATATGCAAGCAATTTTTCTTCAAGAGAATGATGTCACTAGCTTAAGAACCGCCATTTCAAGGTTTTCTGCATCATTGGATGAGTTGCATAGAAGACATTTTCATTTGACTACTAAGAGTTTGCTTGGATCAACATTAAAAGTTGCAGAGATGCTATCTGATGACTTGAAAAATAAGACTGGCGAGACAGGATCTTTGGCTTATGACCTTTTGATGTGGACTGTAGGACACGAACATAAAGAAAGACGGAATCCGTTCATTTATGCTGCATTAAGCATCTTTGGGTCTGTTGCAAGTTTAGGTTTAGGAATTTCCAATCGTCTTAAAATTAGTAATCAAAATAAGAAAATTGAGTTCTTGACTCATAAAGATGAATTGATTATGTCAGAACTAAGGGATCAGTTAGCTTCAATCAATAAAATTATGGATTTGTTAAATGAACATTCAGATAATATCGTTCAAATTATGGAAGTACAGGATTTGTTGGCAACATTAACGTATTATGATTCAAAGATAGATCACATACATAACAGAATTGCACATTTCATTGAGAAATCCAAGGATTATGTAGAAGCTATCACGTTAGCAACTAAAGGTGTATTGTCGCCCCATTTGTTGCCTATACGTTACTTAAAATTAGTTCTGGAGAACGGAAGGGATAAACTAGGCTATGTTCCTTTGTTAGACGAACATAGGTTAGAATTTTATTACAGCCTAATTACAGTAAACGTAGATAATAACAAGATTAGGATTACAATTCCCTTTGATTCTTCTGATGCCTGGCAATCTTACAGGATATCACCATTTCCGACTTTCATGACGAATCACTCAAATCCAGTAATATCCAGTTTGACAGGACACGTATTGATTTCCCCAGACAAGGAAACATATACGGTCATTAAAGACTTAAATCAATTAACTCACTGTTCAGACGCAATGGATAGAAAAATATGTACAGCTGACTCATTTGAATTCCGTAAAAACTTAATGGATTCATGCGAGTTAGGTATAGTGCTAGACGGTGCTCTCTCCCATACAAGTGAAAATTGTCTGGATAAGCTTTATCCCTTTGACAATAAAGAATTCAATTGCAGACTAAATAATGGCTCGTGGATACGATACGACAAGGACGGCTTCAATGTATCATGCCCTGACGGATCCACATCCTTCACCAACATCTTCGTCGCAGCAGATGGTTGTATCGGGACTTCCCCGAATTCCATGGTGACTGGCCTACGGACAATCATCAGAGAACGAGCCTACTTCGCGAACTTCACGTGGACCTCTACAATGCCAGCACTTCCTCTCCCATACAACAGCCGTGTGGCAAAGCGGTTGATGAAACTTACCGAAAAGGACCACCTGTCACCGACTTATGAAGAAATTCTTCACCCCATAATACTGGCTAGTTTGTGTTTCACGGTGATGATATTTATCGCCGTGAACATCCTTGTTTGGCGTAGGTTACGGCACAGCAAGCAGCTACAAAGGAATGAGTTGCATAGCCCTGACAATACCCCCTATCTGATCCAGTTCAAAGCTGTATGAGTGGCCACCTCCTTCGCTAAGGGAGTAATTTGTCGGGAAGATGTTTGTATGAAAAGCTGATTAGTACGCTAGTAATATGTAATTAAAGAAATTCTCTACATTTGCATTGTTAAAAATACATTTAAAACAACATTTAAAAAATAAATAAAATAAAAAAGGATATAAATAATTTTTTTCTCTCGGCATCTAATAAAAGTATATAAGCCGGAATGTTAAAAAAAGAAAAGAGAAAAAAAAAAAAATATATAATAAAATATATAACAGAATCTATGGGCATCTAATAAAATATATCAGCCCTATATATAAATATATATATATATATGTACGAAACCGTGGTACGTGTACGTACCAGGAATTCGTGTTTGTGCACTAAAAATTGAGTATCTTGTTTCTGACAAAGGTAACAATTATTCTTTATCAAGTTACCGAATCATATGTAAGTCAGAATTTATTTTGTTTTTTGGTACCATGTAATCATTTGCTAGCAATGTACCATATATGTGATCTTGGTTTTATCATGCATTTTTCTTTTTGCTTTGGTAATATCTTTTTTGTATGCATTATTGTTATTATTTTTTGATGTGCCTATTTTGGACATTCGTCCTCAGTTGATTATGGCTAAAGTTAAACAAAGAATAATACGTATGTCCAGTCACACCTAATAACCATGTTTCGGCTTGTTGTTAAATTTTTTAAAAAAAAAATTGAGATAGCTGGCAGAGCTTATGTAATAATTAGAATAGTAATATTACATGTTTAAAACAAATGACGTAATATGTCATGTTGGTTGGAAGAGCTAACCCTGGGATTTGCTGTAGTCATTCAAATTATAAGCAGGATGTATAATGCTAACCTCGGCAAATTGACATTCTTTCTTAACGTCAACACATTGTCTCCTCGTGTGAAAGTTTGTGACGTCACCGGATGCAGGTGTCTTCCGATTCCGTCACGTGGCTAAATTAAAGCAAGCATACGATATCTGTGATATCGATAATTTATTCAGTTCATATCTAAACTTCACCAGAATTGGTCGTCTGGACCAACACAGCTTCCTCCAGTGATGGAGATGTTTAACTCTGTTGTTTTATAAAAATAAAACTTAAAAACCATTAAGATGTATTCAGTAAATCCATTTAAATACATCTGAAAACAACTCATACTCAAATGTGTGCTTAAGACAGTAGCACACCAATATATATACTCATTTTCTCGGGCATTGTCCGGATAGGACATAATCAATGTCCCTTGCCTCTGTCATTTATGAGAACCTTTAAACCTTTAAACAAGGTTGGTTCCGATATGACAACGAAATGTTGGTACTGCCATGCGATAAGTAACACATGCCGTGCACGTGTTCATGCAGAAAATAAACCAGGTGGACCTATAGTGGTATCAATAATCAACAGCCATGATAATGAACCAACACCTGATGTGGTGGAAAGACGCCTCGCAATTTCAGAATTAAGACAAGCGTTATTACTCTACGATCAAAATTGTGGCTAGGAAGGTGTTCACAAACAAACCCATACACACAAGCAAACACCCTAAGAGTGGGTAGAAAATAACCTCATTCCAACTTCGTTGGCAGAGGTAAAAAACGATGCAATAAGGAACTGAAGCTAGTACTCTTCTGCTTATTTTCAAAGCTACAAGTAATATTAGTGAGAATGTGAAATATGAATTACCCTGGTTGTAAACGGTTTCAGAAGCTTTATAAACTGGCGCAATGAAGCTTTAGGGGATCCCCCATTACCCCTTTATCGAACAGGATTTGAACTACGTGGTAGTGTTAAATACTTGAAGGTGGCGATTTATTCCTGCAATGCGACACAGGCAGTAATGATGAAAAGAGGATTTTAATCTTGGCCTCCAACAAAGGTCTTCTACAGTTGGAAAATTCCTCAGTTTTAGGATTTAATAGTTCAGTACATTTAAATCATAACCATGAATGTGACATCTGCTTTTCACCATGGATGCTTTCATAAATGATAGATCTTATGCAAGAGGTTTCATTCTACTACCGGACAAAACACAAGTTACATAAGACTAGGCTTTTCTTGAGCTAAAACGATGCGACTAATTGATGAATCTCGTCAAGTTTAGATTGACTTTGAATGGAAAATTCGTAACATCTCTGACAATAACTTTACTAAAAGCAATAGCGTCAGCTGTTTATTTAAGTTTTGTTTATGTGTTTTTAACAAAATAGGCCAATTTGGATGCTAAGTTCTATATAGTACTGATGGTGGCTTTGAACCTAAAATAAAAGTGTTCCTTGCACTTACACGTTTGCACCATATTAACTAATTAGAAGATCTATGTAAGGACGAATCAATTCTAACAGATTTTATAAACTAATTTAAGCTGACTTACATTGGACTAAAGAGAGTAAGATGCGGCAGACGAGAAGAGCCATTATAACCAGTTATTTTTCTTAAATGTACACTTTAGTGTAATTCTAGAACTACCTCGGACAAAATTGAGTACATTATTACTCATTCATTACACTGTAACTGTACTCAAATATACACACACACACACACATATATATATATATATATATATATATATATATATATATATATATATATATATATATGTATATATATATGTATATATATATATGCATATATATATATATATATATATATATATATATATATATATATATTCCCTATATAATAAATATCAAGTATATATATATATATATATATATATATATATATATATATATATATTTTATATATATATATATATATATATATATATATATTTATTTATATATATATATATATTTATATATATATATATATATATATATTTATTTATATATATATATATATATATATATATATATATATATTCCCTATATAATAGATATCAAGTATATATATATATATATATATATATATATATTCCCTATATAATAGATATCAAGTATATATATATATATATATATATATATATATATTCCCTATATAATAAATATCAAGTATATATATATATATATATATATATATATATATATATATATATATATATATATATATATATATATATGTATGTGTGTGTGTGTGTATATATATATATATGTGTGTGTGTGTATTTTCTTTCCAGCCACGTACATCAGCATTCCCAGACGTATAACTACTTGATCTCTCATTCTGAGGCATATAAATGTATTGTTTAAGCTACTATAGTATTATCTTAGTATCTTGCGTCTAGATGTTATAGCCTATATGGGTAATGAAAGTATCAAAATTTTATTCAGCAAAAGAGCTGAAATTAAAATAGTACGACTAAAGCAGTTTTTAAAAGTACTTTCGGCAAATACTAATTTAGATATAAAACAATGATATAACAGAAAAGACAGCCGTTATCTTGTAATATACGAAAGGTACAGTTGGCTCCATTAATTCCGGTACACTTCACTGGAAGCTAAGAAAACGTCTTGTAGTAGATAACGGTATGTTCAGCAAAAGAGAAACTGTTGACAACGCTGCTTGTAAAAAAAATTCCCAGCTTGTAAAACACGAGCTAAATTTTTATTTCATTAACATTGTCAATTGCTTAACAGCACTGGTACACTTACCTTCCTGGGAAGTGTACCGGAATTAATTAAGCCAACTGTACGATAATTATTCATTGTAGTAAAGTCAAGAGAGGTTATAAATGCATATCGTATAAGTTGGAGGAGCTCGGTAGTTTTTCTATATACCAAGGCACTTCTACATATTTTGGGAGATAGCTAACATAAGAAAGGAAGTAAAAGAAGCGTTTTTTTATACATGATTATCATTTATCAAGTCGTCGCAATTCCGCATGTTATTGCTTCAAATTTATGGATAATTCCCTCTGTATTATAACTAACCAGATAGTGGATGGCGTTTGTTAATCCCTGTTGCCATTATTCATACATTTGCTTTGTATAAATAGCCTCGAATTTGATAACATTTTCGTAGGCATATGGATAATTTTTCAAAGCTGATTAACTTGCTGAACATTTATTACTTGCAAGCTGTAGGTTGTTAAACCCACGCCAAAAAAATAAATTCTTCATCTGATCAAATTAGTAGTTTTTAAAATAATTTTTCCGCAAATTAAGTCTGATAACCACGGGATTCAGTGAATCGGATTTTTTTCCTTTGAAATTTTGTTGTTAAATGAAGGAGAACGATATCAAATGAAGCACACGTATTGTTGGAAGTCCATAAGAGAGAGTGGGGATCATGAGAGCTATTCCTTTCCAAAGATAATGTGGCTGAATAGAAATGATTCTTCTCTTGCCTCTGTCACATTTTCCAAATGCCGAGGCATTTTCGCATTTTCTGAAAGTAGTGTGATGTCTTGAGTTGCTGTGCAGAGCATCTCACAAAAGAAGCTTTAAAATACCCCAAAATCGTCGGCTTCTTCGATAAGTCAAAGAGAAAATCGCTTCCTATATTGCGGTACATAAATTTGTAAAATGGTTCCCCTTTTTATTCACGAAGGGAATTTTATCTTTATGGCATTCTTTTTATTGAATTCCTTGTAAAACCAAAAAGATGAATATTTTTTTCTGATTCGGTAAACAACAAATCTTTAAATGGAAGTGGCTTTGATTAATTTAAAATTATTTAGTCTTTGTGACACGATTTTGAGTTTTGTTATAAGTAAAATATTCATATTTGCCTGATTTTGTCAATAAAAATAAAATTAAAACACGGAAAGCATGTATATTACTTACTTTTTGTTTACTTTTTTATATTTACTCATATTGTTACTTATTTGGGGAAATGCAACTCGATTTGTAATATGCAGATCACCGTTAATCTAGGAATTCATAGTCAAAACGATTACCCGCCGTCATCTATTCTCCAAAAGATTTTTTCTTCATTTCCTCTCTATGCCTTTTTACATAGGAATTTAAATGCATAAGTAGATAAACAAAGAAAGAAAGGAAGAATGGGAAGAATCGCTAAACTTGAGCAGAGGTTTTATGCAGATTCTGGCAATCCTGGTCATGCATACAAAAGACACTTTCCTGCTTCATCGTAAGCCTCTCTCTCTCTCTCTCTCTCTCTCTCTCTCTCTCTCTCTCTCTCTCTCTCAGCTAGTCTTGGCACTCGAAGTTTCAGAGAGGATATTATCGTCTACAGATAAAAGCTTCAGTTGTGTGTTCAAAACATCACCAGTTACGAGAGGTATTAGGAGTACGAGTAATCTGTTTAAACACTTTTGTTTTCGCGGAAATTTCCATCAAAATACTTCTATTTTTTAGATTTTAATAAAATTCTAATTCTATGCAAAGATCGGGATTTTTTTCATTTATATTTTTTGTAGGTAATGATTCCCATTTTCCTTATATGCAATTGAAATTATGATATATATATTTTGAACGTGCAAGATATAGGAGTCGAGGTTGTTTGTTCGTGTTTTCTCCTTCTCCTTTCCCAGAAGTAGTGAAAAGTGGATAGTGCCACCCCAGTTAATTAAACGTGCAAGTAATAAATTGGTCTTTGTTCTCCCATACTAATTATGTGAATATTGTTTTAGCATCAGTAGAAATAAAATATGAACATCAGATGTTTTTCTCCCTCGCTCAAAGTCGTGATCTTACAGCAACAGACAAATCAGAGCAAAACAAGAAAATGGCCATCCTAGATTTTTTGTCAGATTTATCATGGCTTACGTGACCATCCTAAACCTACCTTTTAGATTCTAAAGGTTAGCTTTATATCTTTTCGATTTTAAAGGTTAACTTTATTTTTTTTATGGCGACTTTAGTTTTAAGAACTTACGCCTGACTCTCCTGATAAAGTCGAATGTCGGTTTTTTTTCAGGTCTTTCATAGAAATGAATGGTGGTAAAGGTAAATTTATAGTTCGCAACATTTCCAAAATATTGTTATTAACATCTCTATTATGATTTATAAGATTTCGTTGTATCATTGTTAGCTTTCGTATCAAGTGATTTCGTGATAATTCTAAATTATAACGAAGTTTCCTACGGTAGACTGTGAGTTTGCTTTAGAATAAACCAACGTTTAGTACTGTTCGTTTCAAGGTGAAAGGCTCTGGTTTAACTTGTCTGTCAGATTCAAAGGGTCACCCCAACGAATAACGAAAACAAAAACTTTAACGGGGAATCGGACTTGGCCAAATAGTCGATTTTCATATTTCTCGGCTGCAGTGACACTTATGAAACAATGAATGCGTTCATAGGAAAAATAGGAGACTCATTGTGCGCTCATCAACGAAACTTTGGAAGCCGTGAGCAAATCTTGTACTTGTGACACACATTTTTTTTTTTTTATCACATTTCGAGTTATTAGTACACTGTAAATCACCTATGAATTATTATACAAAATGTGTAAGGTTCCTTTGGATACTATGTTTTTGTGTTTTACGTTAAAATGTTATTTTCAGTAGGTTGAAAATAGGTTTTATTATCTTGAGAAATGAGTCCTGGCCATCCAGCAGCTGTAGCATGATAAATTCACTCTGGAGTCTAACATAGCGAAGATCTACAGGTGAATATTCATCAGACACTATATGAGGAAAATTATTCCTAATTATTCATCTATTATCATCGCTACTATGAATACTAACAAGATTATCAGCATCAAGTTCATTAGTACTATTATGGTTTGTAAGTATGCAATAATAACTACCAACTAATAAGGTTTGTTAATTTTTACAGCTTATATAGGAAATATTTTTTTCAATGTTGTTACTGTTCTTAGAATATTTTATTTTTCCTTGTTTCCTTTCTTCACTGTCCTATTTTCCCTGTTGGGGACCCCGAGCTTATAGCATCCTGCTTTTCTAACCAGGGTTGTAGCTTGGCAAGTAATAATAATAATAATGATAATAATAATAATAATAATAATAATAATAATAATAATAATAATAATAATACTAAATTATGTTGAATACCAAATCGATTATATAAACTTCGAATACAAGCTGGCCCTAAACATGATTTATTTCCCATGTGTTTGCTATTGAAATGTTTTTGGAAACCCTTCTGGATTTATTTGACCATAGACTCAAAGCTATAATTGATGGAATGTCACGTTGGTAAATATAGAGCTACGAGAATAAACATGAAATTTTCGAAATGCTATTTGGTGTTGGGATGTTCTTACTACCCCTGAATGTCAGTGTAATATTGGCTAGCAGAATGGATTTCGTAGCTGCTACAAAAAAAGAAAAAAAAAAAAAAGTTCCTGTCGCATTGTATTTTAGGAAAGGTATGCAAGTCTTGTATTATTATTATTATTATTATTATTATTATTATTATTATTATTATTATTATTATTATTATTATTATTATTATTATCATCCAAGCTGCAACCCCAGTTTGAGAAGCAAAATGTTACAGGCTTGATGGAAAATTAATATAGAATATACAAATAAACTATAAAAAAGCTACAGAAAGAAAAAAGAACGTATTAAGATAGATAACACTGAATAGACATATAAGTAACGTATAAAATATGCAATAAAATACGTTAACTTAAGCAACAGCCAAGCATTTGCTCCAATTTTGAAGTTTTAAAGTTCCTTTAATGTAATTACTTGTTTGGGTTGATTATTTTAGTTTCCTCACGTCCGGAATGATACTTCTAGAATACTGTGTAAAATTGGCCCATTCGAAAGAAATTGCCAGACAGATATAAGTAATTGCATACCGTTATTGCGTAGTGGATGATATAGTATGGGAGGCTCTGAATGTAGAGGATGGTCAAAATTATGAGAAATCTGATTTAGCATGTAGAAAGGGGTATTTGAACACTCAAATCAGGGATAAGGAATTCAACAGACCAACAAATTAAAATGAAAGTCATCTGTTGAAGATCAGACAACCGAACAATATTCTAAACTTGGCAGAATAGATTAATCATTTCCTCAGGATAGATACGTCATTGAGAATCATGTAAGGTCTTCTCAACATACCAATTTTCATATCCAAGTTGATTGTGAGAAGTACCGGATATGTATCTTGAAAGTGAATTGGCAATCAAGAATTCAACCTTATTTTTTACAAGAACTGTGTTTAGTTAAAGAAACCTTGTTATTGAAAAGATCAGAGTTCGGATGATCCAATATCCTTGACCTACTTACATTTATGGTAATTCTTGTATTGATTATATATGCAATAAGTCCTGGCCGAGTTTCAATAAATTCTTACCCCTTTCCCTAAAAAAGAAACATCGTTCTTATCTCGTATCAAAATATCACAAAGAAAAGAGGAATCATGTTGTAAGTTCATTGTCCAATGATTGTGTATCAAATTTCCTAGATTGAAAACCTATAGAGGATCCGGATTTTCGTTCCCAATTAGATTCTATTCGATCAGGGGATTTACTTGTTTTGCTCAACTAGAATATGTGAAAGACTAAAGAAGAAGGATGAGACAGCATTTCTCGATGATAGATTTACTTGTGTGTTTTGACAAAGGATCTTACCTCTATTTGGTTTAATAAATTCTTTCGTTATGTAATGCGGATATTAGTTAAATTTCATTCACTGCATTAAATAACTATAACTGTAAGAAACATAAGTACCTCTTTCTTTATCCATGTAAGTATAACTCTCTCTCTCTCTCTCTCTCTCTCTCTCTCTCTCTCTCTCTCTCTCTCTCTCTCTCTCTCTCTCTCTCTCTCTCTCTCTCCAATCAGCGGAGTATTGTCTTCATGTTAAGATATCACTAAGAATACTTGGATCTTTTAATGAGTGTTATCATAAAATTTTTCACTTTGATGTAAAGATGACAAATATCACCAGAGCAGAGGTAAATTTGAGTGAAGTAAAATAATGCTATAATTTAAGAGCAGCATCACCCTTTTTTGTTTTTAGTTTTGCACAAACGATGACCTAGAATTGAGCAAATTTCGTAAATATCTGAATATCCGGTCAATATAGATGAATTTCCTACAGCCTCCCATTTTCCATACCTGTTCTGTTAATAGATCAGTGAGAGTGGGATAATCGTTACGTCATATAGGGTGATTTTACGTTTGCTTCGGGTAATGAGTCTCTCCTTGATTTCTTAATAAAGAGACGCTTAATGTTGATTACAACAACAACAACAACAACAACAACAACAACAACAACAACAACAACAACAACAACAACAACAATAATAATAATAATAATAATAAGAAAACTATTGGAAACAACCGAGATGAGGATGGTGAAATGGATTCCTGGAACATCACTACTGGAAAGGAGGGAGAGTCAAATCATAAGAAGAATGGGTGATGTATGTAGTATAAAGGAGCATATGGAAGCTCTTCTGAGATACTGGGGCCATATAATGAGAAGAGAGAAGGTGGAACGAATCAAGAGAGATATGAACATAATCATTGATGAGAAAAAGAATTGTAGGACGTCACCGGAACAGACGGATGGAGTGCTGAGGAGGGGTATGGGGGATTTGAGACTGGGGGAAGATGATGCCAGGAATAGAAACTGAGAGCAAAAATTGACGTGAACGGCCGACCCTCCTTTACAGTGGGATTAATATGCTCGAGAGACAAAGGTAAAAAATTATGATAATAGTAATAATAATAATAATAATATAAATGATAAAGAATAATTTTACTTATAGTTTTACACAAATATTTTAGGGTTGGATTTTTTTTTCTTCTTGAGGGATGACAGTTCATCAGCGGTAATATTATATATGAGTTGATTATTTTTATTTTTTTTTTGTTTCGCTCCTAATCACACTGTTCTGCATATTAGAAATTGATTTGATTTCCGTTCGTTTTACTTAGTTTGTTTTTTGTAAAAAGAGAAAAGTAAAACATTTATATTCTTATCATACTGTAGCATACATTGTGCTAAACTGATTTTTCTGCCCTATAGATTTTCTTTTATAGGCAAAATTTTAGTGCTAAATCTCTCTCTTATGTGCTATATTCTAGTAAAATACT
>NC_090735.1:106976140-106978640 GCF_036898095.1 Palaemon carinicauda
AATTTCTAGTGAAACAAGTGTTTGTATAATTCTGGAAGTGTCATTTTGTCTGAGTCCTAGTTCAGATTTAAATATCGAGTGATTTATTTTTGGTATTACTGTTGAATTGCTATTTATATAGAATATATATATATTTTGTAAAGTGTGTATCATTTCGATCACCAATAATTATTTCAGTGCCTTGCTCATATGCCTGACTAAGAACTGAAGTAAAAGTTTGCTTTAAGAATAGTTCCTGTTAAAAGTAAAGTACTCACCCAGTTTTATTTAGTGTCAAGTAAAGAGAGCTTTAGATATTCAGTATTCATATTTATTAACATCTGGAACTTGTGTAATATTCTCAGAGCTTGGAGGTATTCTCGTGTGTATCAGATTTATGTAATAAAACGCAGGTGTTTGAAGCTCAGGAGTTTACGTAATTTGCTAGTCGTAATGGATATTTTTTGGTGCCCACACCATGCAATCGAGCAAGTCTGTTTTAAATATTGGTGATAACAGGGCCGTGTTGTGGCGGGATGTCACAAGAACAACCCCCACACCCTTGAATCACTCTAACTGACAAATTTCTCTTCAATACAAACTTTTCCCTTACGTTATCAGCAGCGGGACACTTGGACAAAAAGCACATAAAAACAAAACATAACCTTAAAACTATATTTCTTAATACTAAAACAAATCACTTAATACTAAAAATCACCAACCATATTCCATAACCAAAAAAATAATCACAGCTTAGTACTACAATCTTAACCTACTATAATTGGAAAACATTCAAATAACCCCATGAAAAACACAAATATTAACACTAAAATTCACTTAAATCACAAATATAAATGTAATTATTATATATGATTCTGAGTGGACGCTTTTGTCCACACATGGGCCAACAGTCTTTAATAGCCCAAAACCACAACTGTGCAGCAACCGGAACACTTGACAAATATCAATACACAATTGCATTAATTGGCTTGAGTTGTGCACATCATCATCATCATCATCAATAATCCAAACAAATTCCTTCAACCGGGCTGGATCGTTACAGCATTGATATCATCAAGATCTGCAGAGCAATCCAATCAGGTCCTTAAACAATCCAAGTCATCAATAATTAATTCCACATTCAAGGAAAAATCTTTCCAAAGGAGGAATTACGGCCTGCAAATGAAAAAAGAAAAACTTATGAACACTCCTATCTAACTAACCTATCGCACTATAATATAATAAACTTTCTATTATTCAGAATCACTCCTAGCAAAGATAAATACATTGCACTTACTGTTGAAGTAAACAAAACACTTCCACGCTGGTAGAAAATATAAAGTAAAGCCAGCACTCAAACCACGCAACTGCCTCTAGCTGCAGTCAAATAAAAAAGAACATTCACCCAAGACATTCACAACTTGCCTAGCGTAGCTAAAACATAAACAACAACCTCATTTATACCAACAGTCTTTCTCACAACAAACAATCAATACACTAACTATCTCTCACTGTTTGACTCTCTCTCTCTCTCTCTCTCTCTCTCTCTCTCTCTCTCTCTCTCTCTCTCTCTCTCTCTCTCTCTCTCTCTCAGGATTTGGCAAAAAACAAAAAATAAAAATGAATGAAAATTGATCCTCCACAGTGTTTTGATTAAAGGTGTGACCAGTCTAGTGTTGATAGGATTCCTTGTATTGTTAGGATATATATATATTTGGAGAGGTATAATTTCATTGTAAAGCACAAGATGGCTCAATTAAATGTACAGGAGTTTTTGGAAAACGCAATTGTTCAGGAATTGTCGGAAGCTAATGTAACTAAAGCTCAGTGGCTCCCTATTGCAATGGCATGTGGTGGCCGTACAACGAGCGGAATGATTAAAGCCCAAATCAAGTGTCTAGCTTTAGTAGCGTTGATAACCTCAGGAAAGTTTCCAGAAGTAAAAATATTGCAGCAGCTCGCGACCTTTTGCAGATGGCTGAAGTAGAATTCGTAGAGAAGCAAGTACCAGTTGACCCCAAAACTGAAGGAATGAGAACAGAAATGAATGTAGGGAATGAGATTAGACGAATTGAAGTAGGAGAGAATTAGATCAAGTTGAAGATGTTGGCAGAACGGGATGAAAGAAAGAAAAAAGAGGCACGAGAAATTGCAAGACAAGAAAAAAAGAGAGAAGATGCAAGAGAAATTGCAAGATAGGAAGAAAGAAACAAAGAAAAGGCAAGAGAAATTACAAGACATGCAAGGGAAATGGAAGAAAGAGAAAGAGAATAGCAAAAGAAATTGCAAGACATATAAGGGAATTAGCACTGATAAATGCTCGTGCAAGGTTTTCGTCAACTCAGACAGGTGTGCCCTCTGCTATGTACGATCCCGTGTTTGATGTGGCAAAGGCACAGAGGTTGATCCCAAAATTCAAGGAAAAATCTCCCGACGAGTTCTTCGATCATTTTGAAACAGTCGCGTCGACGATGGAATGGCCAGAAGATAAATGGCCAGTATTATTGCAGCGTCCTTATTG
>NC_090735.1:106988640-106993640 GCF_036898095.1 Palaemon carinicauda
GGCTATTTAATCGTTGCTACAACTGTTTCAAAATGATTGAAGAACTCATCTGGAGCCTGCTCTGTGAACCTTGGAAATATCCTCTGTGATTCAGACACATTAAACATTGGATTGTGCTTAGCACGGGCCGCCTCGGTTTGCGGTGTTAACTGTGCACGAGCGTGCAGCAGCTCCAACTCTGTGCATATCTTGCTTCTTCCATCTCTTTTTCTTCTCGTGTTGCGATTTCTCTTGCTTAAATCTCTCTCTCGCATGCCTTCCAATCTCTCGGGCTTCTTCTCGTTCTTTTTCTTATCGTTCTGCCTCTCTTTCTTCCTACGCACATTGTGCTTCTCCCTTCTCTTCTGCCATCGTCTTCAACTTAATCAAAGTCCTCTCGGGTGCAATTCGTCGAATCTCAGCCTCAACATCCCTATCTGCTTTCATGCCGTCAGTTTGATGGTCAATCGGTCTTTGCGTTGCTCAAAATTCTTCCTCAGTTTCCTCCAACAGTTCACGAGCTGCCACCATATTCTCTTCCGACAATTTTCCCGAGTTTATCAATGCTTCTATGGCTAGACACTTGATTTGGGCTTTAATCATCCCACTCGTTGCATAAACGCCACCTGCCATTAAGATAGAGAGCAAATGAGCTTTAGTTACATTAGCTTCTTACAATTCCTGGACACTTGGGCTATTCAAAATCTCTTGGATATTAAAAGGTGTCATCTTATAATTTAACATTATTATATTCCTTTCCAAAAACATATACAAACAATCCACAAAATCCTATCAATACTGTACTATTCAAACCTTTAATCAAAACACAGCCCTGTTATCATTAATATTTAAAACAGACATTCTGGATCCCAAGGGTCTGGGCACCAAAATATATATTATACGATCATGGCTCCCGGGTCTGGGCACCAAAAAATATATTATACTATGGTTTGTGACTGGGATTCAAACATATAGTATAATATATACTACGACTGGCAAGTTAATCAACCTCTCGAATTACAAACTCACTTGTTTGTCTTTACATTAAAACTGTTACACTTTAAAATATTAATACACGAATTCTCTGTCAGTTAAATAACTCCCAGACAGTAATAAATAAAACACTGAATATCCAAAGGTCTCTTAAATACACTCAAACCTAAACTGGGTGATTACTCTTAAGTACTATTTATGACTTACTACTGCTCATTAATAGGATACGAGCGGATTCTATTTCAAACAATGGTGATTTGAATAATACGCCCTTTACAAAAACAAATGTATTATATATAAATTACAACACTTTGAAAAGAGATTACCTAATCACAAAATAACTCGCTCAAAAAAATTAAGACTGAACAAAACCTATATTGAGACAAAAATGTTACGATCTGAAACTTATATGATTACTTGACTATGATTATTGAATCTGAATAAACCTTAGACTAAGAAAAAGAAATAACACTTATGAAAATTATACAATCACTTGTCTCACTTGAAATTAAATCTGAATACAAAATTTAAGGTTGACACTTGATGGAAAAAGATAACCAGATCACAATACAAATACCTAACCTTCCTACAGGGCCGTTTATAAAAGTCTAAGAGAATTTACAAGTACTCACTACACACGATATATGCGGGGGCACAAAATCACTTTGGAAAGGACACACTATCAGTACTGAAGACATTTAAAACAATACTCTGAGCTGCACACTTGAGTGAGGGAGAGGGGAGATGGCGAACTTAAGGCTGGAGATCTATATATGACTATCTAACAAAACCTAGCTGCTTCCAGAAACTTCCCAACGAACGGGGAAGTGTGGGGGCGGGCAAAAGGCGTCAGAGCTACCAAGTATCACTCTCCCGAATGTATACTCATGTCACACCTGATGGGTCTCTCAGTCAGCTAGCTCTGCCCACTCTTTGTCCTGGAAATAAAAAAAAAAGATAAACTCTTATCCCTAGGTCCGCAAGATTTCCAAAGCACATGGTACAGAATTTTGTAAAGCACCTGGTACACTGCGTACTCTCTCAAAACATGACAAAACACCTCATAAAATATAAAAGAACATTAGATAAGCCCCTGTTCCTGTCGTGTATGATCACATGATACTCTCAAACAGCAACATAAAACTTCGTAACAAAGTTATATCAAATCCTAAAAATAATGTTTATTTACATATACTGACTTGAATGAAGAATGCAATGAAATTAACGACAAAGGTCTCATGTAATTTACATAATATACTTAAATCTACATGAGGAGCACTCACCTTAAGAGCTGGCTAACCTCCCTTCAATGCCTAAATAAAATAAAATAAAATCGTATATATATATATATATATATATATATATATATATATATATATATATATATATGTATGTATGTATACTGTATATATATATATACACACACACACACAGATATATATATATATATATATATATATATATATATATATATATATATATATATATATATATACATACATATTTATCATAAAATATGTCTGGTTCTTTGTATATGTTTTTGTATTATTATTACCAGTGTTGAATTTTTTATCAGTAGGTTTTTTTAATAGGCTGTTGCTTAAATCTTCGCAAGGGAAATCTAAGTTTTATTTTTTATGAATTCTAATATTGTTTAGGTATGTTTTTAAGAATGACACATC
Source organism: Palaemon carinicauda (assembly GCF_036898095.1). Taxonomy (NCBI): domain Eukaryota; kingdom Metazoa; phylum Arthropoda; class Malacostraca; order Decapoda; family Palaemonidae; genus Palaemon; species Palaemon carinicauda. The sequence goes on from NC_090735.1 coordinate 106,991,295, forward strand.
ATTCTTCTGTACGAGTCTGCTCATCATTTTACTCTTGATTGTCTCAACGTTCTGCCAATTCTTTTTAATAAGATAGGGAGATTTCACATTTCATTTCCATATAATTTTGGGTTCTGTTATTATAACCCCCCCCCCCCCTCTCTCTCTCTCTCTCTCTCTCTCTCTCTCTCTCTCTCTCTCTCTCTCTCTCTCTCTCTCTCTCTCTCTCTCACACACACATTTATCTTATATCCCATTCTATGTATATTACTACCTAACTATCATTCTCACTCCTCAGTCTTATATAACATACCTAATCATATTACACTATGTACACTATCATCACCACATATACTCACACCGCTAAAAGTGTTTTAAAAAAGAATATTTCCAATTGCAATTGCATTAAAGTAAATGGGGTAAATGTGGTTACTTGTCAAACCGATTTTCTTTATGTGGAAAACTTTTGTTTATTTTGGTCTAAAATACTGTAATATGAAGCTTGCATTACGATTTACGAGATACTGTGATTTAGTGTTACCTTATCAGGACTGAACCTGGTTGGGAACCAGACATATGGTTGACATTAATTTTAAGGTAAGCTAAGGATGCGGTACTTTAATGGGGTTCGCAGAGGGGGCGTAGCCTCCCGTAGCTAAGTAGGCAAGGATCCGGCACCTAGGTTAAATTGGAGGTGTTCTTTTGTGTTTGTTTTTCATTTTAGAATACAGTTTTTCAGTCACATCTTTTGAAATTTTACAACCGGTCTGTCCCCGCCAACTACAAAGGCTCCCAAAATTGAGAAGGGTTGAGTTTTATACAATATCCTTATTCGAAATAATATAGTTAACATTTTTTTCCCACCTTAGCCAGCAATATAAAGAATAAATTTTGGTATTAGGTTTTATTCCATCAGGGATTGTGGTGGCCAATGTGGTAACGTCCCTGACTGGTGAACGCCAGACTGGTGCTCGAGTCCCGCTCAAACTCGATAGTTTCTTTGGTCGCTGTAACCTCACCATCGTAGGGAGCTAAGGATGGGGGTTTGGAGGAGCCTATAGGTCTATCTGCTGAGTCATCAGCAGCCATTGCCTGGCCCTCCTTGGTCCTAGAATGGATGGAGAGGAGGCTTGGGCGCTGATCATATGTTTATATCTGGTCAGTCTCTAGGGCATTGTCCTGCTTGATAAGGCAATGTCCTTGTCCATTGCCTTTAAACAAGGATGTATCTGGCTATGAAAAATCAGCACTTTCAAATCTTTTTAAATTTGATCTCCGACAGATTTCGTCAAAAGTTGATCATTTTGAAAAGGTACCCGTCAACTTAATTAGAAATAACTATCATCCTTACATTTAGTTACAGTGATACTACAGCATTTATTTTTCGTCAAGAGGAATGACCATTACAGTAATCTTTCACATCAATAGATCTCCAGTGGGGGGTGGGCGGTGTTAATGCCGTCATTGTATCTCAAGCAATACATTGTAAGCATTAATTAAGGGTTCTTGCGGCATCCCTTAATTCGGTCCCTAGCTGCATCCACCTTGTAGCCTTCATAATACCACCATTCCCACTACCTTTCTTCCTTCTTGCTGTTCACTCCCGTCACTTCATACCGCAACTGCAGAGTTTTTTCCTCAGTTGCACATGGGTCCCGCAAAGGTCTCAGTGTTGGGCGATGTGACTCAAATTTAATAAATCCAATCCAACAGCTCGAGGCTCGGCAGTTGGAATTTGATAACTATAGTCCACAGGGATGGGACTTCGCTCTCGAAATACCTCCACTTAATGTAAATTGAGATGCCCCTCTCCCCATTGTATCCTTGTTAGACCATAGGTCTTGTTCGTTCACGAATTTCCGTTGCTAGTTTCTATATGGACAGATTTACTTGATAAGAATGATTTTTATAGGCAATATTCAAATATAATTGAGGGCTTTGAAAATTTTTCTTTTTCAGATTCGTTCTGCTGGTGTAGTATTCATATCGTTGAATTTACAATGGATTTCAAAATGATTCTGAGACCTTATTGTTTTAAGAATTCAATCCTTACGTGAATCGTACCTGTTTTAATCCCAAGTTAACTTTGGTAGGGTTAGATTCTACTCTTGAGAGGTGAGGTCCTGAGCAGCATTTTTCTTAAATTGTTCATATTTTTGTTGAAAAATCTATATAATTTCTTTATCAATATTTCATAGTGTGCACATATTCTTGTGAAACAAGCTGAAAAACTAAAAATTTTCTAGTGGCACTTGAATTGCAGTTCATTCTGTAGTTCCCGAGTAAATAACAAACTCTGCCATCATCTTTAGTATATATTTTCCGATTTGGAGATTCTGTCTTGAATTAATCATAGAAAAATTATTT
>NC_090735.1:106998640-107013640 GCF_036898095.1 Palaemon carinicauda
ATTTGGCTCCATGGCCCAAAGACCCGTCCAAATTAGATCATAAACGGCACACTTAGTGGAGCTTCCAATTTCGATGGTATGTCCCCGGTATTCCTTTTGTAATTTAATCATTTAAACCTTCTATCGAATCAACCTTTAAATTTTATAGTTTATGGAGGTCTCTCTTGTTGTCATACTTTGCTTGTGAAGTAAAATACAGTATATAACATTTCCTTTCCTTGACATATTTCAGCGTTGAAACGCAGGGAATGAAGAACAATTTCTTGACATTTCCTACCTCTCAGAAATTAAGCAAGGCTTTATTCACTACCTAAGATTTTATGGTAATATTGGGGGAAAAATCAAGCATTTACTAAGAGCGACAGAGCCATGCGTCTATAATAATTGCTTTCTAGTCACTGTTACAGTGAACGTAATTAATAACAATCACAATAACTGATGCCTCTTAAAACAGTGAAAAAAGTCTTTTACTAGTCGCACCGTTTCAACGCTGCCCATTCTGGTATTGTTTCCTGGGAAATATCCCTTAAAGAAGAAAACACAGAGTAGACTTCTCAGTTGGCCAAATCCTGAATAATCAATACTTCCTGGTCTATGAGGATAAGTGTGAGATGAGCGGTTTTAGGCTCTGAAACAGAAACGATACCATTTTGCATTCATAGGACAGAATCGATGCCAGTTTTAACCTAATATTACACATCACTTTAAACTCCAGTATATTCGAATGGGACTCTCTTTGATCCCGTTTTTCAAGTCACACTTTAGGTATTAAAAAAAAGAAAAAAAAAAAAAAAAAAAAAGGCCACTTTATTCCCGCAAGTCGGAGGGGTACCATTGGTGTGTCTGCTGCGTTATTAGCAGCCATTATCTACCTGGTTGTCCCTGGTCCTAGATAAGGGGGGGAAGAGGGGTTCGGGTGATGATGGATTGTCCTAGGAGAGATAAGAACGGAAAGGTGGACTCTGAACTAACTTTATTTAAATAAAAATACAGATATTTACATACTTCTAAAGGGTCCCAGTAACATAACAAAAATTATTATAAAGTTGATATTAGCATGTGTACATTCAACGGCTTTTGGTTTAACGTTAAGCGATCCATTTTGTCGGAAAACCATAGATAGAGCCTCATCCCCTACTGATTACTATCCATATACGCGAGTAAAAAAAAAAACAGTGGCGTATAAAAATTTTAAATTAAAATAGTCTGTTATATACTCGTATAATCTATGTGGTTCTTTGTTTGTAATAGCCGCTTGACAATTAAAAGTGAAATAGCTTTTGTTATGAATTAAGGAAAACAGAAAACATTGGTATCAAAAACATTTTTATGTAATATTAGGTTTGTTTGTGTGTGCGTGTTATTTGTTACCAATTACGGTTGAATATTAGAAGGGGAAAAGAACCCTCTATATAAGGGTTTACATTAAAAGTTCTATGAATGTTAATAGAGTTTACAGTTTGCGGCTTTTTGAGTAGGCGTTCGTTCGTTTGTTTAAGAACGGCTTGCCTTATGCAAGACACGGGTTCTTACGTTGGCAGCGCCTAAAAACTTTTGAGTAGGATACAAGAATTATTTACGCAACTGAATAACAATTCCTTTTACATACAGGAAAATGCTAGGTTAGCCCAAGCTTCAAATATGAGGGTTACAAATGAAGATTGGTTGTTTTAATGATGTTGTTAATATTGTAGACGGCAGGATAACAGTCCCCTTCAAAATAGGTTGAAGAAATTTATTTTAGTAATATAGTATAAACTCTCAAAAGCTGTCATTAGGTAGCCTTAAGCCAACAACCTCCTCTTAACCTCATGGTATCTGTAAACGATGACTGGATTCTGATTCGGTTTCCAACTTATTACCAGATAAACTCGTGTTATGTTAATTGTTTTATAATTATTTCTATAATCTTGTTCTTATATCGCTTTGACGGGCAGCTCTTGTATTAACTTTTTGTAGCAAATGGCAGATATTCATCTACACAAGGTTGAGGTAAACAATATTAGTTTAGTATTCTTTCTATTAGAAAATAGATGTATTTACTGTAACAAAATCCTATAAACGCAAAGTACGCTAATTACATTGCTCTCACCTTTTTATTAGCTTAAAGTTTTCTATCAAACACTATATCTCCGCGCGAGAATTTAGCTAATAATTCAGTCTTAAGAAAATATAAGAATAGCAATATTATTATAGGATCATTTCATATACTCATTGGTTATTTATAGATTTTAAATGTGATAAAGTTGATAAGCTGCTCATAAAATTGCAATATTGGTACAGTGTTATTGTACCGAATATAACCGGCCTAGAACCCATTAAACCTTTGCCTTGCTTACCTTGTCTGAGGGAGGTCTGGATGAAATGTGAGCTCTAGAATAACTAACTTTATTTACCGAAAAACGCAGGTATTTGCCAGAAAGAGGTCGCATCAGGGTGACAGTTGCATGTGTACATTTAACGGTATTTGCCCTTTAGGTTGAGTGTTGCTTGCAGCTTGAAAGGTGTTACAGATAGAAAGGTCCCTATAATAGACATGGCATAAAAAATGACAATATAATACACAGTAATGTAAATAGAGTCCTAATTAGCATTTGTACATCCAACAACTATTGTTGTTAATATTGAGTGGAGTGCGATGGCGGTTAATATGTGCTGTTTGTGGAAGGAAAAGTTAGGGAGAAGATTCTTTTTATTTGTATGTGCATTACTTCCTGTACATACATTACATGGCTCCCTTTTGAAGCGGACATAAAAGAGGGTGCACCTGCCCTAGAGAGTTGTACTGTTTGCGGATAATCTTGCATTAGATACATAGATTTTAAACGGTCAATGGTGATCCAATTCTATTTTCCATATATGATGAGGAGCAAAGTTTTCAGTGTGTGATGAATGACAAGGAATGGGCCCATGTTTGGGGTGTATGCAATGAATTGTAAGCGTAAGCGTCGGCTTGCAGGAAGGTGTGTGTTGCGGTGTGTAGGTCCTTTGGAATGCTCTACTTGGCTTGGGTCCTTTAGTCTGACAACCGAAGGAAATTTTCCACAATGTGACGTAACCGCTGGAGATCATCATCATCAGAGGAGGACGGAAATAAATCCACAGAGATTTTTGCTGCTAACATATCCATGGTGTCCTTGGGAATGGTCCTCATTCCAAAAAAGGCAGAGGAAAGTTGTGGAGAGGGAACTGGTGCAGTGGGTCATCGAAGCTCCTTTGAGGGTGCAATGGTAACTTTCCACCATTCTGTTGGCTGCAGGGCTGTGAGCAATAGTCTGATAGTAGGGTGATGTCGAGAATATTCCCTAATGATGTCCATATTTACGAGGTGAAAGTGTTACTCCTATCAGAAGTAATATATTTTTGGATCCGAAAAGTAAGGCAGCAGAACATGAGGCATATGTTGCATCTTTCTTGGAGATGGGTTAAGGCCAACAGGTGGAGCGACCGAAGACTTTGAAAAAGTAACCGTGGCCTTTTGACCAGAGTATTGGCCTACCACATCAATGTGAATGTTGGTAAAATGATGCTGAAGTTGATGAAAAGTGCCCACACCCAAATTCCTATGTCAATGCACCTTTCAAGTTTGACAGGAAGTACATCTTATGAAATGCCATACCATAAGAACTTTTACTTTAGTAGCAGTGCAGTAGATTGGCATGAAGGGTGTGAGAGGCCATGAATCAATGGAGTACTACTGCTAGTGAGTTATTGGATCCTTAAACTAGCTAGATAGTACTAGATTAGAACCCTCTTTGGTTACACATACACTGAATCGTCTGGCCAATTTTTTACGCATTCTCCTCTTTCTTCATACACCTGACAAAACTAAGATAACCGAGAAATTCTTCTTCGGTCCAGGGGTTAACTATGGCACTGCAATTACTCAGTGGCTACTATCTACTTGGTAATATTTGAAGAGACTTCAGCTATGGTAAGCAGTTATTCTAGGAGAAGGACACTACTAAACCAAATCATTCTTTTCTAATTCTAAGTAATGTCATAGTCTCTGTATCATAGTTTTCCACTGTCTTGGAGTAGAGTTCTTTTGCTTGAGGGTACACTCAGGCGTACTATTCTGTCTGTTTACTATTTTCCTTTCCTCACTGGGCTACTTTCCCTGCTGGAGCCCTTGGCCTTCTGGAATCCTGCTTTTTCAGTTATAGGTAATAATAATAATAATAATAATAATAATAATAATAGTAATAATAATAATAATAATAATAAAACCTGTTGGCACATGGAGGCAGATATCCAATAGTTTAGCCTACCAGTACTGACGTCACATAAGGGGGTGCCATTGGAATTATCGAGGGTGACGTTTTCCCAATGGAGACACATGCATGATGTCCTGTAGCACTTTGAAGGTTGGTGGTGATGTTGGCGATGTTTGGAGGGTGTAACGGTTTAGTTCTGTCTTCATCTTAGGATGTGTGTATTCCCTACAAGAGTATAGGGATCCATCCATCTTCAGGATTGTATGTAGGGGCAACGGCCATGGGCTTGAGCCCTTTTGACAAAGCCCCATTTCTTCCATTTAAGTAAATGTGTGCTTAACAGCTGTCAAATGGCCTGGTGCCAAACTTCTCAGTTTTGCAACTACTGTGGCTCCATTTTCTTGATATGGTAATAGATACCATACTTGGTGGGAACTGAGGGTGTTCGGCATAGATCTGCGCAGAAAATGGCAGTATATAAATTTAGAAGGTGGACATAGGCATCTGTGGTCGTGTTGATGTGGAGAGTGAGTTCAAAGGTAGCAGATGATAAAGGTGTGGAAAAGAAAGAGCTGACGTTGACTAAGCGTTGATATGCGAGATGAACCAGGAGGTTTAATGCGCTAGGAAATCTGCACCAATAAGAGGTAGTGTACTATTGGTGATGATGAAATCTCACCAGTACTCAGTGTCAGCATCTCATAATGGGGGGGGGGGGGGTGAGGGTAGCAGATCTGTTGGCTGTCACCAGGTGGGCATCAGCAGGCTTAGAATGTCGATGTTTCTCCATTAATAGTAAATTGGGCAAAGGAGAATAACGAGCACCAGTATCTACCAGAAAGTGCATATCAGATCCTGTATCGTGCAAAAATAAGAGGTTAGTAAATGGAGAGGCCACCACCACTGGTGATGGCATACTTACACATGTCTCTATTATTAACATCTGGTAGCACATTTCTTTATAGCAACCCCAAGTCTGGAGTGGTAGTAGCACAACTTAGGGTTAGGGGGCTTCATTCACTGGTTGTTGAGGGTGTTAATTAATTGATGTGTAACCGTCGAGTGGCATAAGTGGGCGCCTTCATCGCTGCCCAGATATGTCACAAGGTTGGCATCATTGTCCTACAGCATTCATCTCAACTTCAGTCGGCGTTGAATGGTTGTTCCCTTCGTCAGAAGTGAAGATGGTGATGGAAATCTTGACTGTGGGGAAGTGGGTATCCATAAGGATGTCAACTCTAGTCATCAGGTCCTTCATAGGCAATGTGTCAACATAGGAAAGGGGGTCCTAGACAGGTATTGGCTGGGGTTATACACAAGGGGTTAAAGTAGGTTCACTTCACGAGGAGAACCGTTTGCAGCAACTCCTTTTGATAACCAAGCAGTTCTTTAGAGAGCTGCAGTATCTTTGCTACACCAGGAGAAGACAATGGTGAGAATTTTTTCAGGAGGTATGATTTGAGGGCATCTCACCAATGATGAAGTTAACTTACCTGTTTAGCGGGTCTCGCCCTAGATGCAGAACTGAACCTGAACACATAAAAATTAGGCAGACGGATTTCCGTTGGTGAAGGGCGAGAATTTCACTACATCAGCATAGACTGTCAAGTCGGGTTTTTTGGTGAATATTGTCGGAGGATACGCAGACACAGTGATGAGTTGGAAGGCAGGCCGGTGTTCGAGGCTTATCGTAGGTCGCTAATGTAAGGTGCGTGGGAGAGGTATGAACGAAATGCAAGCCCCCAAATAACTAACTTCATTTAGCGAAACACCCAGGTGTTATATGTTCCCAAAGGGTCACATAAGATTGGCAATAGCATGGGCGCATTCAATTACTTTCGTCATTTAGGTTGAGTGTTTGTTGAAGCTCGAAAGCTGTTATAGTTAGGAAGGTATCCAAAGTTGACATTGTCATAAAGATTAATAATTTAATAACGGTAATGAAAATAGAGACGAAATTATCCTGTTTTACATTCAATGGCCTTTTTCTGGATATTTAGTTTGATTGGAGTCTGATAACCGTTACTATGGGTGCTTCATGAAAAAAGAGAGTGAGAAAGAGCATTCTTCTTTATTTGTATATTGGTTGATTGTTGCACATGTATTACACTTCTTGTCATATAGGTGTCAGGCATCAATCATTCCACATAGATTTTCCTTACACTTCAGTTATGCATTACTGAGAGGGGGATGAAGAAATCAAGGGGACTGAAATTATGGTGGAAGCCAACTGGCAATAAGGTTTCATTACTATGGCATTACCACCTAATGGTCAGCAGTGTGAAACACAAAGGAAATAATTGCCCAAATGTACTGCCAACAATTATCAATACCACTAATTGGAATTGGTATTTAGGTTCAAAGAATTTGTACTACTGGAGATAGCTTTTTTTTTATTATAGAAAAGGTTGGTGATTATAATCTTTAAAGGACTAAGTTTAAATCAAATGTTCTCTATAATGGTTGATTTCCAGATCTCAGTAATGAAGTCTTCTGGATTGTTGACCGCTGCTGTATTAAATTTTATCAAAGCTTTTTTCATTCATAAAAGTACTACTTAGTTATATATTAGTTATTTTTATTTCATCTTAATTTATTTTATTTTTATATATCTGTTTTATAGTTTATTCCTTACTTCTCTGTCTTTTTCGCTCTGGGTTGCTTTAAGTAATGTGTCCCACTGGCTTGTATCATTCTGATTTTCCAACTGTTGATGCAGCTTGAAGAGAGAGAGAGAGAGAGAGAGAGAGAGAGAGAGAGAGAGAGAGAGAGAGAGAGAGAGAGAGGCCTTACATGATTCTTAAAAAAGAGTAGTGAAGAAAAGAGAACCAAGAAACGAGTAGACATATCTAGAATAAATTCTGTTCCCATTTGGATGTATATAGTAAACTGGTCAATCGCCTTTCAATATACTCGAGTCCTCCATTTAAAATATCGCTCGAATGATATATTCAAAGTCCTCTGGTCCCAAAAGTGGGAATGACCTTCATAGTATTGGATGTTCTCAGTGAATTCAATAGTCTAAAGAAAATTGAAAATTAAAGTATATATAAACCGTATATATATACAGTATACATACATACATATATTTATATATTTATATATATATATATATTTATATTATATTTATATATATATATATATATTATATTATATATATATATATATATATGTATATATATATATATATATATATATATATATATATATATATATATATATATATATATATATATATATATATATATATATATATATTTCAATCTCTTCCCCTGCTCTAACATTGTTTCTAGATATTAGTGTTAATGATGCTGTTGAGGAAAGTACAAAGAAAACGTAATTATAAAAGGCGACTAACTCCAATTATCATATGCAAATAAATAAGCCTGGACTGGTGGGAACTACGACGACTTTCGGCAGTAAGATCTCCGAATGGAAATTCATTTAATCTTGATTTAAACTTGCAGATAGATCTAAAGCTGCTGCTGCGTTTCGTATAATGGATTCGGGAAAGACCAATTCATCTTATTCCTCCCAGGCTGCGCGAGGGATTCAGTGAAGGAAAATTTACTGAAGTTGAGCAATGCTTATTGAGGAACCGCTCCTCACTTCTACGTTCCTCCTGACGAGGTTAAAAGAAAGAGTGAGTGATATTATAGGAGCAATCTCCCTCACCTAGGGGCAGTGAAACGCCCTTCCCCTGACTGAATGACCCGAATTCCATTGATCATTTGGGTGTCTAAGGTACTGCTAATTTGGAAATCTCTTCGTGCTTCTGTTTACCTAGATTTGTATCACCTGGAAGGCAGGTGAAATGCGTCCATGGATCTGAAAAGTTTCCGCTTCCTTGATTTCATGAGGTCATAGGTAAGACCATTCAGGAATTAATAATGTCTTTACATATAAAACCACTATGTTTTCCTCGTGAAGGAAACTGGGCCATGTGTCATCACCAGAATCAGAGATCCCTGAATAGCCAGTTCATCACATTTCTTCAAAGCCAATGATTCGAAAACTATAAAGAATTGAGATATAACCTGTAAATTTATGCGATACCTTGTACATAAATTATATTAAGGTAAAATTTGAGGTCTTAATCATAAACCCATATTTATATCACCAATAAATTAAGCTGTTATCTTGAGGATGGGACAAGATTAAACTCTTCTAATTTAATATATTTTATAATTTTAAAGGCTAGAGATGACTTCATTATTTTCTTTGATTAGAGAAAAGGGCTTCAACACGTTTTCTTCAATTGACCTGTGACGTTGGTAAATGGGAATCATAATCAGGAAACCTTAATAATAATACCTTTTAATATTGTCAAATGATGCTAATGTTAAATTTCCGCTTGTATAGAACTTCGTTTTAATAAATTAAATTTCACGTCAGTATACATGTTACAAATACTATGTATATTTTTGTAAAGGTACAGTTCAACTTGAATTAGATTTAAAAACAAAATGGAAATATTAAAATGAAATTTGAAAGTTTAAAGATTTATTTTATTCAAAAGTTCGTAGCCATATCTACTTTTGCCTGGAAAACTTTACGTAATTGGAATCGAGGAAATACTGGCGTTTATGATTTTAACTCCTGTCTCATATAATCCTCATTAATCATGCTTGGGCCATTTTCATTAACACAAGTCCCATAATTATAATCTATCTCATGCTTTGGTTGCTATTTTTTAACGCTATTGGCTTTCAAAATGAGATTTAATCTAATTATAATTTTCTCCTACGGGAGTAGAACACGTGGCAAGGAAACGCAATTAACGGCTTAAAAAGACCTGATCTCTCTCTCTCTCTCTCTCTCTCTCTCTCTCTCTCTCTCTCTCTCTCTCTCTCTCTTGAAGCTGAAAAAGTATGAACCTTTGCATGTTGACGACCCAGTCACTGGCAGCTCTCTGTTCTTTACTTAATTTTTTCGCAATTTTTTTTTTCTCGGATTAAACTTGGGTAGAAAGAACAAAGGATTTTCTCACATGCATATGTAATTACGATAAAAAGAGAAATTGTTATCAACCAAATTCTCTTGTTGCTTATAATTATACATGTCCTCATGCGTGCTTATAACACACAACTTTTCTTTTCAGTGCTTATACGCACTCCCATACAAACATGTGAGCACAGGCAGAAACGCGCGCACGCGCACAAACACACACACACACACACACACATACACACACACACACACATATATATATATATATATATATATATATATATATATATATATATATATATATATATTTGTGTGTGTAAGAGAGAGAGAGAGAGAGAGAGTGTGTGTGTGTGTGTGTGTGTCCGTGTTTGTCTGTGTGTGTAGATAGAAATTAGTTAGAATAACATATAAGAAGAAATGGAATGAAAAATGTGCTTGTCTTAAATGTATGGAATGGAAAAAATACCTGGGTAGTATGACAAATATCATGAAATATCATAGTTCACAGGGAGTATTTGTGATCACAGGAGTAGGAATGTTGTTTATAGGAAATTAGAAATACATAGAAAATAAACCAGAAAATGTAGGACCAAAAAGGGAAAGTATGGTGAAGGAAGATACAGGCAACTCAAAGTGAGGTTTTTTGACAAAGAGAAGTTAAAAATGGAAAGGAATTCAGACGGCAAAATTAATGAGGAATTTGGATTCAGAATCAAAGCTAGAATCGAGAGAGAATTTAAATATTTATTAGATATTGAATAATGAGAAGTAATACAGCCGATTAGTGCAGAAATGTTAAGGTTAGTTCAAACTCAAGAAGGCTTTTGACAGTTACTTTTGAAAATACAAGAAAGAACCTTTAAGGAATGGAGAAGAAAAGAATACTAGAGTTGAGGAATTACGAATAATAGAAACCTTCCAAGGAATGTAATAAACGACTAATCATAGCTTTGTATAAGGGCATCTTTGATAGAAGAGACAAACTACTGTAGGGTTAAACATTTCATAGTGACAGGTATAAGATAGGATGATGATTGATCAGGTTAGAATTTATGGAATGACATACTGATAGGGGAAGAGAAGAACAGAAAGGGTTTATTTCGAAGAAAAGGCTTTGCTGATCAAGTGGTCATAATGAAACCGCTATGGGAAAAGTTTAGAAGTAATAGACAAGGATTATAAGTGGGCTACATGGATTGAGAAGAGGCCTGTGTTAAAAGTGATAGCAATACATTGTTGACGGTGGTAGAGATAATAAGTGGAATGTTTTGAAAATATGAAGTATAGAAAACACCTTCCTACGGGTGATTGAAGTGTATATGATAGAAGGGAAAAGTGTCATGTGTTGAAAGGAGAATGGGTAGAAGATTTCTCGGGAATGTAACGTGGAATGGATTATGTTTGCAGATGATACAGTACCAATTGTGAATATAGATTAGAAACCGAGGAAACTAGTGATAATATTTTGCATGTGGAGAATGCAGAGCCTAAGTGTAAGCGAGAGTTGGTTAATAGTCCAGTTGCCAAAATAAGTATATTGTTGTTAGTGGAAGTGCATTGTTTTTTCGTGTTTCCTTACTCGCATGGGTCTGTAAAGAAATTTTGGCTTTGTTGCCGGAGCGGCAACCTTGGGGAACTTCGCTAATTTACATACATCCAATCCCCTGGCGGAGATGGAAAATTATTTTTTCAACCATTTAACTTGCAATAGTGTGTGATACATCTTTCCCATACAAATTTGGGGTAAGAAATCGATTTCCGAAGACAATTGTGTTGTGTGAGATCAAATTCACGGTCATAGATCAAGTTGAATGCCATTTTTAAACTGGGCCTATTGTTATATCTTGTTTATTTTTAACCTTTGGATCATGGCTGATAGGATATGATGGCTGACTCAAGGTGTCTTCTCCCAATATGTAACGGGAGTAAAGAGGAAATAACGTTCACTGTGGTCAGGATTAAAAAGATCATCTCGTGCACCAACTCCGTGGAGACCTGCAGGCTAAGCAACAGAACATTATTGATGTAGATGGATATATGGCAAGAATAGCCTTCCACAAATATTGTTATTATATCTATACATAATAAGAGTAAATTAAGCAAGTAATAAAATCACAGAAAAGAAAGTCTGAGGATGAAGGTGTAAAAACAACGGCAAGGTCTTTTACTAACATAGCTGACAAAAGGTGTGTTCGAGTACAAAGGTGACTGTATGTTCTGTGGTGAGGAATGTTTGCGCATTAATGCTAGACACCCAGACAGATGGGACCACATTCGTAAGTGTATGTCTAAAGAAGGCTTTGACAGAGAACATAACCCCCTTCCAACTATGAAAGATATGTTCCTTACTCCTTACTGTTGATGGGCAACACAGTGATGATGTCACTAGATGAATCATGTTGCACCTTGCATTCGTTTCTGATTTACCAGCTACTGAAAGCAAATACCACATCCACATCTATAACAGTTTTATGAAAGTCCCCAAATATGCTGATCTGCCGACTGGTACTGCAGATGAAAGTGCTCTGAAGGAACTCATTGATTATGTGAAATGAGACAAGTCCAGAATGTGGAATAGTGTTGAATTCCATTCCTTGTATTCAGATCTAGGTGGCAAGCATGATCGATGTGACATGTTTAGCAAGTTGACTGACTGCATGAGTATGGATATAATTGTTGTCCGATTAGATTGCTGTGCTACCATTGTTTGTAAAGATCAAGGATGAGGTACAGGTGGTCAAGTATGACAGTGCCAATTATGACCTAATAGAGCTCACACAGGCCAGCACAACAAAGTGACCACCCCAAGATTGTTGAAGATGGTTTCAGAACTAGTCTCCATTGGTAAAGTGACCAAGAAATCTCTTAGTGTCGGTCATGCTGCCACCAGGAGGGTAGCTGGAATGGCGTGAGCTTTGACCACTTTGATGAGCAGATCAACATTCGAATGAGCAAAGGTGACCTTAAGGGTATAACCCCTTCTCCAAAGATGGTAGGAGAATGGATCCATTCTCTTCCTATCAATGCATACCTCTCAGACACTATGATGCACATCTACCCTGACCCCGGCCCCCACTGCAGGAAGTTCCACAAACAGAGCACCACATCAAAAGGAGGAATTGTAGAAGATGAGGAAGATGGATGCAGATGACAGATATCGAATCTTTCTAGACCGGTCCAAAATGTCTCACTCACTGGAAAATCAGTCTCCACTCCTGTACAACATTGTCAATGACAGATTCTTCCCCCTTGAAGCTGATGGGATGTTGCCAAATCAGCTCAAAAAGGAGAGAGAATGGCTGCACATTTCTAGACTCCCCCCCCCCCCACACACAATGGATTTCTTGCAGCCATCTCTAGCTCCATCAGGACCATGGAACACATAAAGAAAGGTGTGAAAGTAGGGGGCAAGGCAGTCTTTGACCTGGAAATTATCTTCTTCAGGCTGATGACAGTTGGACAGCAACAGCAGATGAAGCTAGCAACTAATTTTCAATATGAGATGTGCCAAATACCTCCCTCACTAATCGATGAGTATGGTTGCCCAAATTAAGGACTGGTAGTAAAGCACTGCTTGCTCACAAACTCTGCATAAATGTGCAGCAACCACTGGCCCTGATGTTAGCATCGTTATGCAAACCAGCTCCTCTACTACATTATTTAACCATTGAGAGGAGATGCTCTTTATAACACACAGGTGATTCACATTCTCTCAGATGACAGTGATGTGTTCATTCTACTTGTTTACTGGGTGTACTAAAACAAGATCAAGGCCATAAGATCAAGGCCATAAGATCAAGGCCACAGTACAAATGGAACTGTGGGATGGAGCTGTTTGGGACAGTGTAATGCCACCTGTGCACAACTCGGCCCCAAGTTCCTGGTTCAGATACCATCCCGTACCAGTATGGCAAGGGAAAAATGTCGGCCTTGAAGACCCTGAGAGCTGGTGACTTCCCAGGCATGTACTCAGCCTTGGGAGAGCTTGATGTCACCCATGCACAGCTCATGGAAGCAAAACAGATGTTCTTCTGTGCTCTATATGTCATGCAGCAAGGGACAATGATGAGTGTGGCAGGGTACCATATGTAAACAAATTAGTTTGGCAAACAGCTCAAGATCATGTTGCTACCACCAACAGTGCACAATCTGTTCCTGCACATCTAACATGCTCATGTTTGCAAAATCTGCTGACTGACATGCTCCCTCCACGTGAACTTGACATCACGAAGTATGGGTTGAAAATCAAAGATTACTATCATCCCAAACCAGCAGCCTCCAATCAGCCTCCAGGACCCCAACAACTTTTGGATGAAGTGCAGTGCAGCTGGAAGGCTGGGTGAAGGCTTGCGACACTGAACACCACAGTTGTCACTGTGGAAAAATATCTTATAAATGTAGTGCCGACTGCTTCAATCCATTTAAGACAATGGAGGAAGGGAAAAAAGAAGTGGAAGAGGAAGAAGAATATGTGGAAGATGAAAAGGAAATTTGACATCTTAATCATACTTTTTGCTCTGATGATGTATGGGAGCAATCATTTTTAATAGATAAATGATTAAGCACTATAACTTTAAAAATGTCATTATGATTATATTAGTTTGATATTTAACTGAAAATTACTTTGAACTTGATCCCAGAATGTACCAGAGAAAATAATTCCTCTGAACAAAATTTTTAAACCCCTAAATATTCTAAAAATGGCATTAAACTTGACTTTTGGCCAAGAATTTTACATCAAAACACAATTGACCTTAGAAATTGATTTCTCGTCTCAAATTTGTATGGGAAAGAGGTATCAAACGCTATAGTAAGTAAATTGGTAGAAAAGATATTTATGTAAATTAGCAGAGTTCCCCAAAGTTGCCGCTTTGGCAACCATGTGAGTAAGAAACCACGAAAAAACAATACACTCCTAACAACAATAAGGTTTAATACAGGACATATACTGGTGACAAACGAACTATTATAAAGAAAAGCGGAAACTATGGATATGGAAAAATGTATATCATCGTAGATGGAAGAACATTAGATAAAGACGAAGCATGCTTTTATTCGACGTTATTCATCTTTGGCCAGCAGCTATTTCAACCTTTAACTAATAACTACTATCAAGACAATGCTAACTTCATGAAACTGCTAACCTGTATCAGTGGTGATACAAACGAACCAACAAAAACATTAAGGTTGAAGATAATAATATATTGAATATAAATTGAAATTAGCAAAGAATTGTAATTGATCGAGACAAGTCTGGGTGATCTGGCATCTAGCATCAAAGATTGTCTCCTGTGGTTATAGCCACAGTCATAAAGTCTTACAACATGATTTCCCTTTACTCGAGGGGAGAATACTTTCAGAAAATATGTGGACTGTCAATTTAGGCTGATACAGTGCAATGCTCACTGTTCCAGCAATCATTATTTTCCCACAATTATCCTTTATAAAGATCAAGAGACACTCCTTGTCATATACATCCGCAAAATGCCTCTGTATTGTCCTGTTTATGCAATCTGCTTGAAGTCCCCACATTTGTTACTGTGCGTGTAACCTAGCTTACATCAAAAGGCTTATATGCCTCTTGTGGATATGAGAATTTCTAACTCACAGGCGGCTTTGATCCCTAGAGGGTACTGCTGACCATTATCCCAAGATCAGCTATCAGGAGGAAATGGTAGTACTCTGGGAGAGACTCGCATAAGGTCCTTTCAGTGGTGATCATGTGAAGAGCAGCAACTTCCTGTATACATGCCATCAAGTGTACTTGACCATTTAGTATATCATTATCAATATCATTTTCTAATGTGTTATGAGCTTGTGTGATGATTTTTTT
>NC_090735.1:107018640-107031140 GCF_036898095.1 Palaemon carinicauda
ATCAATTTCATGTTTGCCAAAAGATGGCGGTTATTATCTTGTAAGTGTTTTTCACATATATTTTTGACCGCTTGATACTTTTCAAATATATGAATTCAAGTTTGACGGAAGAAAACCTATTGCATCAATTAATATAAAAAAAAATCGAATTATTGTCTACTCTGAAACATCCAGATTGGTTTTGGGAACAAAGCATCTTTGTGATTCTTTCTTAGATTTGTTTACTAATGTTATCAAGATCTACTGAGGAATTTGGAAAAAGAACAGTAATGCAGAATGTTTCTTAATTGTTCAAGTTGGGCGGGTAACTGCACACTCACATTTTACTAATAGTTGGTATGAAGGAAAATCAGGCCTTAGTTAATGCAATATTTTCTATCCTCATTGGCTTTGAATAATAATAATAATAATAATAATGACAAGAAGAAGAAGAAGAAGAAGAAGAAGAAGTAGAAGAAGAAGAAGAAGAAGAAGAAAAGAATAATAGTAATAATATTAATAATAATAATAATAATAATAATAATAATAATAATAATAATAATAATAATAATAATAATAATAATAATAATAATGATAATAATAATAATAACAATAATAATAATAATGACCAGTTTCATTAAAATTAATAGTTGTCTCCGCGGTATTAATCTTATAGGAGACCTTAAATGCCGCTGAGGCACCCATTACTTTTAATAAAACCTGTATTAAAGAGGGTCTCCTTCCAAAATGATAATAATGAAAATAATAATGATGATGATGATGATTATGATAATGATAATGGTTAGCTATTAGTTCGATGGATATCTCATAATCAGGATAAAAAACAACTTAAGTCTTCAAGACATACATAGATAAGAACAATTTAAACTTCAAACAACAACTTCTGTTGTAATTAAATATATACTTTTCTTATTTCGCTGAGGGATTTGGATATATTGTTATAATCCTTATTATATTATATTTCATGATGAATTATTATTATTATTATTATTATTATTATTATATTCCTGTGTAATGGAAGAATGCATAACACATAGTTGTCATAGTTATTATCATTTGTCATGAATAGGTTTATATCATTAATTAATTAAGAGAGAGAGAGAGAGAGAGAGAGAGAGAGAGAGAGAGAGAGAGAGAGAGAGAGAGAGAGAGAGAGAGATTGATTACAGGAACAAGTACATTAAGAGAGATAAGATAATAAGGAGTCAAACCGACTGGTTATAAGAGGTTGATATTGCGTGTTTTTTAAACTAAGTAGTTTTCATCCAAAACAACCTACCGGGACAAAAGAGGTGTTGGTATAAAGAAAAAATAAACACCACATTATTGGAAAACAAAACAGGTTGTAAAAAAGGCAAGCAGCCGGTGAAGGCCTGATAAACAGGGAATCTCTTTATGACAAAGTGTGTCGGTGGAAGTCTAATCACGTTAACAGTGCAAGCCCCCGTGTTGGGAAACGACCCAACACTAACCGTATAAAAAAAGGAAGAATTAGGGTATGGCAAGTAGTCCTATCCAGCCAGCATCCAGAGTCGCAAAAACGTTTATTCGACCTTACAGCTAACACCCCCCAGCCCCACCCCGGGACAGGCATACGCCTACTACATTCTGCCTCTAATAATAGACAGATACACACCAAAGAGAAGGGTCCCTGACTCTGAAATAGACGCCATCTAGCCATAGTGTAGAAGGAACCTTCGAGGAAGGCAGGAGTTTTTCTGACTCCTGCTAGCCAGCCAGTTAGGGGATAACTGAGAAGCGATGTGAATGCAACTAAACTTTATTAAACAATCATCGAATTTTTATACAGCGCCTTGTGAGCAAGAACGTTACAAAAATTCAAACGTGAAAAAGATTGTTCGAGTATGAAAAGACAGGATGGTCTTTTAACAGAGCTGGGAAGAGCAAGTGATAAGATAAAAAATCAAAACCGTTACAGTGTACGAACGTGTAGGAAACACATGCGGTATATGGCTCCCCCCTATAAATGACCTATACGTAAAATAGGGCGTCCTATTTTAGAGAGGAGTACTGTAGGCGGATCATCTGGCAGTAGATATGCAAGTTTTAGGTGGTCAATGGAGACCCAGTCTTCTTTGCCACTAATGTTGACGCAGAAAGCCTTTGGCGTACGATGGATCCCGAGGAAACGGCCCTTGTAAGGGAACATTAGTGGTGACTTGCTAGTGTCGTTGCACAGGAAAACGTGCATTACTGAATGCAGATCTGTTGGTATGTGTTGCTTATCTGGAGGTTTGTAAGTCTGGGGGCATGGAGTAAGTTTTTCCACAATGTGATGTAGGTGCTGGGGTTTGTCTGTGGAGGTTGCAGACGAAAAAAAAAAATTGGCAGGGAGGACCAACGGGTCACCATATACCATTATAGATGCCGACACATCCGGGGCGTCTTTATGAGTGGTTTTTAGTCCCAGGAGGTCCCAGGAAAGCTGGGTAAAGCAGTTGGAGTCCTTGCAGCAGGACATCAAAGCTACTTTCAGGGTGCAGTGAAAACGTTCAACCATTCCGTTTGCAGCAGGGTTATTATTATTATTATTATTATTATAATTATCATTATTATTAATTGCTAAACCACAACACTAGTTGGAAAAGCAGAATGCTATAAGCCCAGGGGCTCCAGCATGGAAAACAGCCCAGTGAGGAAAAGAAACAAGGAAATATAAGTTATTTTAAGAACAGTAACATTAGAATAAATATCTCCTATATAAACTATAAAAACTTTAAAAATCAAGGAATAAGATAGAATAGTGTGCCTGAGTGTACCCTCGAGCAAGAGAACTCTAACCCAAGACAGTGGAAGACCATGGTACAGAGGCTATGAGAACAATGTTTTGATTTTGGGGTGTCCTTCTCCTAGAAGAGCTGCTTACCATAGGTAAAGAGTCCCTTCTACCCTTACCAAGATGAAAGTGGCCATTAAAATTAAACAATTATAGTGCAATAACCCCATGGTTGGAGAAGAATTGTTTAGTAATCACAGTGTTGTCAGGTGAATGAGGACAGAGGAGAATATGTAAAGAAGAGGCAAGACTATTCGGTGTGTGTGTGTAGGCAGATGGAAAATGAACCATAATCAGAGAGAAGGATCCAATGTAGTACTGTCTGGCCAGTCAAAAGACCCCATAACCCTCTAGCGGTAGTATATCAATGGGTGGCTGGTGCCCTGGCCAACCTACTACCTTATATATAGTTGTCTGATGTAGGGTGATTCCCAGGAGATTCACTGATGATGTCCACAATTGGGAGGTGAAAGTGGTACCCCTGTCAGAAATGATATTCTCAGGGATACTAAAATCTCGCTATCCATCCTGAGAATAAGGAAGATGCACATGAGGCGGATGTTGCAGTTTCCATGGGAATGGCTTCAGTCCAACAAGTGGAGTGGTCAATGAAGGTAAACATTTAACAATGTCCTTGTGATGTGGGTAGGGGACCTGTGTTGGCAAATGTTGGCAAATTACCGCTGATTTGGAGGAAAGGTGCACTCTCCTGAATCCATGTGTCTATGTACTTTTGAGATACAGGCATGGACCCAATCCTTAGCATATTTAGTAAAGCTATGCCATATGAACTTTGTCTTCAGAAGTTGTGCAGTAGAACGGCACGAGGGATGTCAAAGGCCATGAATGAAATCAAACAACTGACGGTGCATGAGAGTAAGTATCCACGATCTAGGTCTACCAGTACTGACGTCACAGAAGAGGGTGGCTTTGGAGTCGTCGAGTGGGTCATCCTTCCAATGGAGCATGTCCTACATGCAGGATGTCCTACATGCTTGTTACTTACTCTGGATGATTTCGTTGGGCTTCTTCTAAGGTGTTTGTGCATAGCGGCCAGTGTGTTTCTTGACAGGGCATAGGCAATGTTATTCATTTTCTCAGGGACATGTTGAAAGGTACAATTGTATTTAACCATGGCAGAAAGATGTTGGTGTTGACGAGCGGACCAGGCATTGGACTGTCAAGTGAAGGCATGCACCAGAGGTATGTGATCCGTGCGAATGAGGATAGTCGTACCTTCCAAGAAGTGCGGGATAGCTAAGTGCACCGCCAGTAATTCGCAGTTGAAGGTACAGCAGCCGGATTCCGCCTTGAACAGGTTCTGCTGAAGAAGGCCAATCGCCGGGCCGAGCTGTTGACTACTTGCTCAAGTACTGCTACAATAGCGACGTCACTGGCATCAGTGGAGAGAAGGAGAAGTGCATGTGGCACGGGAAAAGAGAGAGCAGCAGCAGTTTAAAACGCATTCTTTGCATTGCAGAAGGCCACTTCTTGAAGGGGACCCCACATCAGGGCTTTTGGCTTGCTCTTGAAGAAGGTTGGGGTGGGGGAAGCAAGAGTGGTGGCAATGGCTGGCAGAAAACAGTGATAATAGTGTATCATGCCCAAGATTTATTGCAGTGCTTAGACAGTCGAAGGCATAGGGAAGTTCTGAACGGCTGCCACCTTCTCAGGAAGGGGGTGGACTCCTTTAGCAGTGATGCGGTGCCCTAAGAACAATACTTTGTTGGCACCAAAGGTACACTTGTCATACCGGACTACAAGGCCCTTTTGTTATAGGTGGTATATTTTTGTGTATTTCCTTGCCTACGGGTCCAACAGATTAGATTTAGACTTTTTATCTCTTTTTTGTCTTTGTGGTAAGATATAAAGCACAAATAGAGAAATTGATACTCCTCAACTCTCATTTACCATCCTTTTCTCAGCTGGACTTATATTCCCGATTCTTGTGCTTATACCGCTAATGATGCAACCTCTAGATTTTCTATTAGTAACATTTCCTATTTTTATTGCTCATGATAATGCCACTGATCGTTATGCAAATGTAAATATATTTGAAATATCATAGATTACAGCGCTTTCAAGAAAACATACAAAATCTCATGTTTATGTTATTTTAGACATACTAATATAAACATGTAGCCTGTTGAGATACTACCACAAAAGAGTTATTGGGTCCTTGGACTGGTCAGACAGTACTACAATGGATTCTTCTCTCTAGTTACGGTTCATTTTCCCTTTGTCCATGCATACACCGAATAGTCTGGCCTATTCTTTACATATTCTACTCTATCCTCATACACAAGACAACAATGAGATTACCAAACAATTCTTCTCTCAAGGGGTTAACTACTGCCCTGTAATTGCTTAGCGGCTACTTTCCTCTTGGTAAGGGTAGAAGAGACTCTTTATCTATGGTAAGCAGCTATTCTAGGAGAAGGACACTCCAAAATCAAACCATTGTTCTCTAGCCTTGGGTAGTGCCATAGCCTTTGTACCATGGTCTTCCACTGTCTTGGGTTAGAGTTCTCTTGCTTAAGGGTACACCCGGACAATATTCTATCTTATTTATCTTCCCCTTATTTTGTTAGGTTCCATAGTTTATACACGAAATATTTATTTAAGTGTTGTTACTGTTCTTAAAATAATCTATATTAATGGCGAATTACTTCTCATCGTTCCTTGTTTCCTTTCCTAACTGGGCTATTTTCCCTGTTGGAGCCCCTGGGCTTATAGCATCCTGCTTTTCCAACTAGTTTTGTAGCTTAGCATGTAATAAGTATAAAAATAATAATATAACTTTGGATTTTTTACCATTTCAAGAGGCACTATTACTATTACTATTACTACTACTACTACTAGTACTACTACTACTATTATTATTATTATTATTATTAGTAGTAGTAGTAGTAGTAGTAGTAGTAGTATTAACTAAGCTACTACTACTACTACTATTCTATCTATTCCATTATCTTCTTCTTTCACTAGGCTATTTTCCCTGCTGGAGCCCTTGGGCGTATAGCATCCTGCTTTTCCAACTATGCTTGGCTAAGGATAATAGTAGTAGTAGTAGTAGTAGTAGTAGTAGTAGTAGTAGCTTAGTTAATAATAATACTACTACTATTACTACTACTACTACCACTACTACTACTATTATCCTTAGCCAAGCATAGTTGGAAAAGCGGGATGCTATACGCCCAAGGGCTCCGGCAGGGAAAATAGCCGAGTGAAAGAAGATGATAATGGAATAGATAGCATAGTGAGCAAGAGAACTCGAAACCAAATAAGGAAACAAAAAACATTGTGTATGAGTGTATCCTCAAGTATCAAGTAAGAGAATTTTAACCCATTACAATGGAAGACAATGGTACGGAGGATCTGGCACTACACAAGAGTGAAGAACAATGTTCTTCTTTAGGAACCTGTTCTTTAGGCTGGTAAATTCTTCTTCACCAAAGGCCTTCTAGATTTCACCTTTTCATTACAATACATGTATTCTAAATTTGCTTCTTAACTAACAGTTGATCATTGCGTTCGACATTGTATTGTTTATATCTCATATGCCGTTTCAAATCTAGAAGTGGAAGGATATCCAGATATAACTATTGCTTCATGTTGATTGTTCCCTCAACCAACAAAAAAGTCTTTCCATCCTGGCCTTCGATACTGTTTCATAGTATACCAATTGTTTTATATATGCAAATTATTTGGTAATGATATTTTAGTTTTGTCCTGAAGTGACCACTAACCGTTCTTCGGAAAACTTTGGTGTTTTCAGTAATTCAAATCCATTGACCTGTCACTAGAATAACATATTTGGGTCGTTGCCTGCTCTTGCTTTTAATATTGCTATAATAGTGTGTAGATATTAATCTGTCTCTCCCCACTACACGAGAGAATCAAAACTATCCAGAAGAATCTCGCTCTTCTTCAGATTCTAAGGAGACATGCCAGACTAGAAAAGGGAATCACTATATTAGAGTATTTTCCCAAGCATGAGAAAGCTGTCAATATGTGCACAAGCTGGTCTTGACAGCTTAGGAAACGGCATAAGACGCTTCTGACATCAACATCTTACATTTACTCAGTGAAAACCAGTAATCACATGAAAGCTTGCCAAGTTTTGGAATTCCGAAAGATGCCTATGATATAATCTTGCATCTTTAAAGAGACGTACGTGACTTACTCCGAGATCGAGCATTTCTCCTATCCGATTTTTATCTTTTCGGCCTGACCTAGTAAGAACATTCGGTTGCTCTTAGAAATTATCAAGAAAAAAACTATTACAATATGAAAAAGTCATGGGTCATATCTTACGAGAATATGATGATAAAATCTGCATCAATAAGGCATATAAAATCGATATACTTATATAGCACGCACTTATATGAAAACATGAGTCTATATTAGGGAAACAGGAAAGTTTAATAAACAAAGATAAATTCAAATGGGCATTATATTGGAAAATATTCCATTCTTTTTCATAAAATTGGAAACTAACTCTCAGTACTTCATTGTAGCTGTTGAAAATAAGATTTTATATTAAAGATGAAATTCATTGCAGGAACATGGATAGCAAACAGAAATCCACTCACACACACATACACACACTGCGCGAGAGAGATTGAAAGCAACTTTCGAAATACTGCACTATAAATTTAGCTTTTCATTTTAGCTCATACAGGCGATAAGATAGCACTAAATTGCATCCCTCTTTAGTTACGGCCCATTTTCCCTTTACTTACACATACACCGAATAGTCTGGCATATTTTTTACATATTCTACTCTCTCCTCAAACACCTGACAACACTAATATAACCCGATAAATTTTTCTTCACTCATGGAGTTAACTACTGGACTGTAATTGTTCAGTGGTTACTTTCCACTTGGCAAGGGTAGAAGAGACTATTTAGCTATGGTAAGCAGTTCTTCTAGGAGAAAGACACTTCAAAATTAAACCATTGTGCTCTAGTTTTGGGTAATGTCATAGTTTCTGTGGCATAGTCTTCCTCTGTCTTGGGGTAGAGTTCTCTTTCTTCAGGGTACACCATGACCCCAGACTCACTAGTCTATTTATATCCTTATTTCCTTTCCTCACTGAGCCATTTTCCATGTTGGGTCCCTTGTGCTTATGGTATCTTTCTTTTCCAACTAGGGTTATAGCTTAGGTAATGATAATAATAATTATTCGAGTTGAAAGTCATTGCATTAACACCAAAATCAAACAAACACACGCACAGCGTGAGAGAAAAGAAAAGCAACTGTCAAAATACTGCACTCTGAATTTAGTTTTTCACTTCAGCTCATGCAGGCGCTAATATTTCAAGGTACCGGGATATTCGGTATCTATATTGCTCTCTTTATCACAGGACGTCGCTTCCGATGATCCTCTTCCTCTTCTTGTCGTGATGGTCGTCTCGAGATACACGTTATGCTTAGCAGCCACCTGCTTTCGTTATCATTTCCACTTTCGGATTTTACTCTCGTGAATTTGATATTTATGAAGCCTTGTGGAAACCAAAAGCAAAGATGAAGGAAAATATAAAGCATTACTAATATTAAACTGTTTCTTGAAAGATGGAAGGTTTTATAAATTGTGAGAAAAGTGAAGGTTAAAGGAAATGTCAAACTGCAGATGAGGAAGGTGAAATGTCATTCAAATGAGCTAAACTCCCGTGAATGCGACGAATGGTGGGTTGGTGGGTGTTACGTGAGGGAAGTGATACTTTCTTTTTCAACGTAATACTGAAAAAAAATGCAATATATTGAAGAAAATGTGATTATCTTACAGTAAAGAGAGTCTGGAGAAAGGCAAGATCAATGAAGAGACGACGTATCTCTAAAAACAAAGGAAACAATTGGATTCGGGGGACGGGCGTGGCTGCGTGAGGTCGTGGAACCCCATCCCCCTTTTAAGGAAAAGAAAAAATTGACTGTGAAACAAAAGGGTTTCAACTAAGAAGTTTGGCTGTTAAACTTGGGGTTTCGAAAAATAACTTGACTGTTAGACTCGGCATATGGGTGGAAAATAATAATTTTTATTAGCTATCTTTAATTTCAGGTTTCAACATTTGAAATTAAATCTATGATAGTCACGAGCATTAGTGTCAATTTTTTTTTTTAATTACAAATATGTAGACTAGGTTCAATATGAACTCTTACTTAAATGACAAGTAATTTAAGTTTATTTTTCGTGTGTATTAATTTATGCATACCCCTTTTCAAAAAAGGAATTTTTCCTTATCTCTTTGTTCTCAAGTCAGAGTCATTGAAATAATAAACTATTTATGGCGGAATGCAAGAAAGTAATGTTTGTTAGTGATACCACAAATAGCCCATTGTTAAAGAAAACCTTAATGGTTTATCATGCGCAATAGACAAGGGTAAATGCAATAGCATGGGAATTATCTCGATTCTCTTGATTATCTATTTCTTAGGCAGAATGAATATAGTATATATATATATATGTATATATATATATATATATATATATATATATATATATATATATATATATATATAGAGAGAGAGAGAGAGAGAGAGAGAGAGAGAGAGAGAGAGAGAGAGAGAGAGAGAGAGAGAGAGAGAGAGAGAGAGAGAGAGAGAGAGAGAGTTATGGATAGTGATGAGATGAATTATAACTTCATTCATCTTTTGCATATTTCCTTCAACTTTTCAGTTGTCGCTCAAGAATACATTAAGGATGCATTTCATGGAAAAGAGAGAACTTTTTCATGAGCAATTTACTTTTATTCGCTGACTTGAAGAAATCTATTGATGACTCATAAAGTGAGACGCGTTACTAAAGAGGAGCTGATTACTATACAATCGTAACCATTATACATCATCATCATTATAATAATTACAAAATAATTAATAGTCATTATATATCACTATCAATAAGAATTACAAACTACTTGCAAAAAGAAATTTTAAAGTCAAAAAAATTGGGAAGTTCGATAATATCTTTCTAGATATAGACTACAGTATATTCATATCGTGACACAATAACGGTAATTGAATTATTGTGAAGAAATGTCGATTACTTTATGAAACTGTTACACTCAAATTTAGTTATAGTGAATGTCAGTGTAGATTACATAACTTATAACTAAAAATTTAATCAACCTAGAGAGAGAGAGAGAGAGAGAGAGAGAGAGAGAGAGAGAGAGAGAGAGAGAGAGAGAGAGAGAGAGAGAGAGAGAAGTTTCTAGCAATACATTGCCAAATCATCGATAATCTAAAATAAGATTTCGATTACATTTTTAAGTATTATTACCATGGTAGATTATTGGTTTGAATTACTAGGTTTTGTTTACAATCTCTTTTCAATATATATATATATATATATATATATATATATATATATATATATATATATATATATATATATATATGTGTGTGTGTGTGTATATATACAGGTATATATATATATATGTGTGTGTGTATATATATACAGGTATATATATATATATATATATATATATATATATATATATATATATATATATATATATATATATATATATATATATATGCAAAAGCCAGTAGGAAATAATAAAAAGCTTTAGTACCAAGCGCTTTCGTGCATTTTAATACACTTCTTCAGGGTACAATAAAAAGTGAGACATAGTTGAAGGATGTCAATAAGTAAAATAGGATAAAAACAAAAAACAAAATTTTTTTGAACAGTAGAGAAATGATAGAAAAACATAGTCAGCTAACTAGCATTGTCAAACAATCAAACAACCCACAGCCAAAATTTGTACTTGAACGTAAACTGGTCATAAACACACACACACAGAAAAGGTAAACACAAATTATATAATTCTGAATTGTTGAACAATATTGGTCATGATGAAATTATCCAATTTATATAAACCAGCACTAATATTAAAAACACAATCCGACTTTATCTTTATAATACTTGATTCTATAATATTTCTCTTCACAACATTTTTACAAAATAGCAGCTCTTTAGAGTTCTTCCAGTCTATCAAATGATTATTTTCATTCATGTGAACGAATAGTGCGTTAGACATATTTCCAACTCGAACGCAGTATTTATGTTGATTTATCCTTGTTGCCAGCATTTTACCACTTTGCCCAATATATTTCAAATTACAACCACTACATGGAATTTCATATATGCAGCCTACACTATTACACGGAGAGTTCTTTATCAAAATACACTTTATAGTAGAAGAATTTCTAAAAACAACATTAACCTTAAAACATCTTAAAATTTTTGGTAGACAGAGAAAACTATCATTATACGGTAAAACCAATAAATTATCATGATTAAAAGATGTTACATTGTCAATTGCATAATAAGTTTTTTTTAGCTTTTTGTAATGCTACGTCAACTAAGTATCTTGGGTACTTCAAATTAAAGGCAATTTCGTATATTCTTAAAAACTCATCATCTAAAAATTCTGGGCAACAAACTCTAAGAGCTCTCAAAAACATTGAGGAAAAAACAGAGAGTTTTACTTTAATATGGTGATTAGAATAAAAGTGAATGTAAGACGATACATTGGTGGGTTTTCTAAAAACGCTAAACTTAAATCTATTATTATGTCTATGAACATTTACGTCTAAAAAGGGCAGAACAGAACTTCTTTCTTCCTCAATTGTAAAATTAATAGAAGGAACCAGTGAGTTTAGTCTAAGTAAAAAAACAGATACATCTTCATTTAAAGGCCATATACAAAAAATGTCATCAACATAGCGAAACCACAAAACTCTTCCCGGCAAAATATTCACTAAAAGCTTCTTCTCAAAAAATTCCATATAAATATTACTTAAAAGAGGTGATAAAGGGTTACCCATTGCCATTCCAAATTTTTGCTCATAAAAATTCCCATTAAAAGTAAATTTACAATCTTTGATGCACAGTTTAATCAATTCTAACATAGTATTACATGGCAGAGAAAATTCATAATTAGGCAACTCTTCGGTTAAAAAATCTAGTAAATCATCAACTGGAACTTTAGTAAAAAGTGATGTTACGTCAAAACTTATCATTTTAAATTCAAAATCAATATTGTAACTTCTTAAACGATTAAGGAAATCAACATTATTTTTCACAGAGAAGCCAGAAATGTTTCCTAACAAGGGGGACAACTCTTTAACTAGCCATTTTGATAGGTTATACACCGATGACCCCACAGAGCTAATTATGGGTCGAACTGGATTATTAGGCTTATGTGTTTTGATTAACCCGTACATATAAGGCAACGATGCACACACAGT
This sequence comes from Palaemon carinicauda, assembly GCF_036898095.1. Classification (NCBI taxonomy): domain Eukaryota; kingdom Metazoa; phylum Arthropoda; class Malacostraca; order Decapoda; family Palaemonidae; genus Palaemon; species Palaemon carinicauda. The sequence continues at coordinate 107,030,694 of NC_090735.1, forward strand.
ACAAAATCTTTTAATCAATCCATCTTTTCCTCGTAATAATGTTTTTATTTTCTTATTAAAATTACTATTGACCTTTTCAAGTGGGTTAAAATTAAGAATGGAATAAGTTTCTTCGTCACTTAAAATTTCTAACATTTTATCAATATAGTCATTCTTATTCATCAACACAAGTGTATTAGATTTGTCTGCTTTTGTTATATGGAGACTTTCGTCCTTTTTTAGTTTCCTGTAAGCATTTAAAAACCTATTGGGAACATTAGCGTAACATTTAAATAAATCATGATAATTTATTGGTTTTACCGTATAATGATAGTTTTCTTTGTCTACCAAAAATTTTAAGATGTTTTAAGGTTAATGTTGTTTTTAGAAATTCTTCTACTATAAAGTGTATTTTGATAAAGAACTCTCCGTGTAATAGTGTAGGCTGCATATATGAAATTCCATGTA
>NC_090735.1:107036140-107038640 GCF_036898095.1 Palaemon carinicauda
TTATCAAGACATATGTCTTCCTAATTATCTTTATCAAAAAACTCGTATCCTTGACTATCTTTATCAAAACATGTCTCTCTGACCAATTTTATCAAAACAAATGTCTTCCCGACTATCTTTATCAAATATGTCTCCCTGACCCTCTTTATGAAGATATATGACTCCTTGACTATCTTTAGCAACATGTATGTCTCCTTGATTATCTTTATCAAAACTTATGACTCCCTGACTAGCTTTATCAAGACAGATGTCTCCTTGACTATCTTTAAGAAGGCATATGTCTCCTTGAGTATCTTTATCAAAACGTGTCTCCCTGACTATTTTCATCAAGACGTATGACTCTTTAACTATCTTTATCAAGACATATGTCTCCTTGACCATCTTTATCAAGAGATATGTCTCCTTGACTATCTTTAACATGACTTACTGTATGTCTCTTTGAATATTTTTATCAAGACATATGTCTCCCTGACTTTCTTTATTAAGACATACGTCCCTCTGACTATTTATATTAAGGAATATGTCTCCTTGACTATCTTTATTAAAAAATATGTCCTCCAGACTACCTTTATTAAGAAATATGTCCCCCTGACTATTTTTATCGAGATATATCTTTAATAAGACATATGTCTCCCTGAGTATCTTTATCAAAACATAGGTCTCCTTGACTATCTTTATCAAGACTTATGACTTCCTCACTATCTTTATGAAGACATGTGTTCCTGACTATCTTTATCAAGACATGTCTTTCTGACTATCTTTATCAAGACATGTCTTTCTGACTATCTTTATCAAGACATGTCTCCCAGAGTATCTTCATCAAAACATATGTCCCCCAGAGTATCTTTATCAAGACATATGTCTCTCTTACTATCTTTATCAAAACATATGTCTCCCTTACTATCTTTATTAAGACATATGTCTCCCTTACTTTCTTTCTCAAGAGTGGACTTCCTGACTATCTTTAACAAAACAATCATCAGACCCACCGTCCAAAAGGTCGTTGAAAGATACCTCGAACAGTTTGAATAACCAAAATGGAAATGAATCCCCTCCACAACACTTCGAGTTAATTGTTTAGCACAACGAGACTCAAAACAGACGGAAAGAAACGTTACATATATTTGAGGAAGAATAAAAACGATACAATGGAAGGCGCTGGCATAAATTGAATGGATGAATCCATTTCTTCCCTAAAAGGTTCCTCTCCCAAATATCAATAGCTCCATAATAAGAGTTGGAAATTGATATTCTACACAAAGTCAATCCATTTTGAATGAGGCCACAAAACGAATGCTCTGCCCTGTATAGGAAAATATTGGTTTCATTCGAAATAATAATAACATCTGAATACTAACAGGTTTCATGAATGGGATATATTTTGTTTTATCTACGACGAAACATACACACGCATGTATTTGTGTGTATATATGTGTATGTGAATGTGTGTGTGTACATGTACCTATTACAATATATACATTCTGTCGACTCCTTCTACGGAACTTAAACATAAGTTTATGCGCAATAGTGCCTAAAAACGCACCATGACGTTCTTAATTTCAGTGAGGACACTCATTAATAACCAAAATAGAAAATGTAATCACTTAAAGATGCACATTCCTGTAGTCAAGCTTGATTGCATTAAGACCCGATATTATCTAGAAAGCATTTGGTTATATCTATTACACTTTTCCGTTCACATCCATAAGATTCTTTCATATATATATATATATATATATATATATATATATATATATATATATATACATATATATATATACATATATATATATATATATATATATATATATGTGTGTGTGTGTGTGTGTATGAATATATATATGTATATATATGTATGTATTTATATATCTTATATTATATGTACTAGCCCCCTGGCTAGTACAGTGGTGACTTGTTTGCCTAGCATTTGCATGGCAGTAGATCAGTCCTAGCCGGTACTGTTAATTCAAACTATTTACTGGGGGGGGGGGGAGGGGCCACCACTGTGGTCAAGAACCGGGCGTAGGGCTTGCCCGGCTTAAATTTTAGTGAGCATCTATTTTAATGAAACTAGAACTAAAACCAGACACCTTTAACCTTTATGGATGTATGTCTATGTATATATATATGTATGTGTGTATCTATATATATATATATATATATATATATATATATATATATATATATATATATATATATATATATATATATATATATAAACACAATTCTTAAACACAATCAGACCAAAATGGAAAAAAACAATAAAGAAAGCAAGAAGCATCAATTTGATGAAAAGAAGTCTTGGAACAAGCTACCAACAGAATTTGTTTTTAAGGATGAAAATAGAAATATTATCAACATAAGTGATGGAGTAATATAAATTGCAGAGGATTTGTATACAATGCTAAGAAATAACTTTGCCAATAGAAATGATGAAACAACTGAGCCGGTATCAAACGTAACAGTAGAAGTAAAGAAAGCTTTTAAAATGCATGTAAAG
>NC_090735.1:107043640-107048640 GCF_036898095.1 Palaemon carinicauda
ACGTTTCCCAGAAGTTATATCATCTGTAATTATTGGCAAATGGGATCCTTTCGGAAAGTGGCCAAACTTGTTTGCATATGAAAAGAGTGAAAAGGGGATACTTCTCTCCCCGTTATTGGCTGCCTCTTCGATTGCTATTCCACTTAGAGAGAGAGAGAGAGAGAGAGAGAGAGAGAGAGAGAGAGAGAGAGAGAGAGAGAGAGAGAGAGAGAGAAAACTGAAAATATACCGCCGAGAAAATACATATATCAAATTAGGTTATGGGAACGCAAGTTAATTTCTACTGTACTTTCCATCCTATATTTCTAAAGCTAGAAACTAATCATACTTTATCTTTAAGGCTTTAGCTTAACTCGAAGACCTATTATTTAATTAGCAAAACGCCATGTAACCATTAATTGACTGTTATGCCCTTTTATGAAGAAAATCAGCAAATTTTTTTGTGTATTGTATTTTTCTATTTATGATATTTTTAATCTAAACTTTCAAATTCCTCTTATGATTATGTATGTATATTTCACAAGCTACCTCCATCCCTTAAGCATTTAGTTATCAAGATCCCAATAATTCATTTATGAATTCGCGGTGGTAATTCAACGAATTCATTTTATTTTATTTTTTCTTTAACTAACAAATTATGAACACGACTCCCTCAGCAGGTAGAGCTGGATGCACGCCCTCTGTTACACAAATTTTAGAGAGTTCTGACAGTATATCCCTAACCTACAATTTTATTTTCATTTGTTAACACCTGGTATTGTTCAAGTACCCCTTGATTATAGGGATGAACATGAAATTATCCATTAGTAAGATTCCCGTCATAATTACATGGCATTAACGTCTATTACGTTTTATTTATCCCAGCCAACGTAACTCTTGAACCGTCTAACATTCCACCGATAACAAATGGATTTGGGACCATGATTAGGGCATCCCATGAGATGCGTTTTCCTCTGGAGATGAATCGCCTTCGTGCAGTCTGCGTGACACGCAAAAGGTTAATATCTCCGGCCTATGATAAATCCTTCCTCCTCCTCCTCCTCCTCCTCCTCTATGAACGGTTTTCCCATTTAGGCTAGGTACAGGAAGGTCAGAATCATTAGTGAGAAGTATTTCAGTGCAGGAGTTTCTTTTTCCCTGAAAGGACATGAATTGTTTAAGAACATCCTGCATCTTAACAAAAGAGAATATCACGTCTTGGGAACGTCAACGCCTAGTAATGAAGACATTTAGACGCTAAAGAGAAAAACAAAAGTTTTATAAGATACCTAAGGCCTGAACACCACTGCATATACATGTGCATGGATATTCATCATCATCATCATTATCTCCCCCTACTCCTACTGACGCAAAGGGCCTCAGTTGGATTTTGCCAGTCGTCTCTGTCTTGAGATTTTAAATCAATACTTCTCCATTCGTCAGCTCCTACTTCACGCTTCCTAGTTTTCAGCCATGTAGATCTGGGTCTTCCAACTCTTCTAGTGCCTTGTGGAGCCCAGTTGAAATTATGGTGGACAGATCTCTCTTGGGGAGTGCGGAGAGAATGACTAAACCATTTCCATATTACAAAGTTATATATATATATATATATATATATATATATATATATATATATATATATATATATATACATATATATGTAAATAGAATATATATATATATATATATATATATATATATATATATATATATATATATATATACTTATATATGTATACTTTTTAACCTCATACGCATTTTCTTTTCTTGTTGCACAATAGGATAACGAAATCTTCCAGTTTTTTTATGGTTTTCGGAATAAGAGATTAATTAGTGGTAGGCTTACCAAATTTAGAAATTATTTTTAGAAAATATTTCTATTAAAGTCTTGTTAAAAAAGTACTAATAAAAATTGTTCTAAATGTGATAAAGTAGAAATTCTACCCGAGAAGGGTAGAATATGTTTTTTTGCAAAATTCATCGATAACCATAAAACAAAATTGCTGTCGAGTTTCCACGAGCTTCTTGAGAAAATATTTCTCAATTGCAATTAACGCTAGATTTGATATTCACTTGGGAACCTTGTAAAGGATTTTTAAATCTTTTGAGGGCAGAAAACGATCTCTCAGCAATTGCTTTTGCTATAGGTTTAGTTGAATCCAATTCATCAATTCATGTATTTCATGAAGACCTTTGTGCAATTTGCATTCTAGTAGATATTTCAGGACCTCAGCAACATTTTTATTCCTGAGAAAATGTTATGTGAATATTAAACACCTGGTTTAGAATGGGGACAGTGAATCTCAAACATTGAACTGTAACTCTTATTTAGGGATTCAAAGGCTTTATCTAGAAAAGTAAAATTCTAATTTTTCCATTGAATTGCAACATGCTTTCATTTGAATAAGTGTTATCAAACATTTCATGAAATAATTGACAATACTTTTCTTTGGGGGAGAGTTTTATTTTACAAATAGGATCGCCATAATTTTCCGTTACAAAATCCCGTATTTCCTCAAATTTTGTATTTCTTATTTGAGTGTGTTTTTTTTTTTTTTTTTTTTTTTTTTTTTTTTTTTTTTTTTCATAGTGCTCTCAATGATGAAAGGAAAATGCACAATACCATGGATTTTATTTGCAAGACACCAAATAGGAAATCGGTTAAAGGGAAAATTTAGGAAAATACTTCCAGCCAAAAAATAGAAATCAAATGTACTGGCGGCAGTCAACAACCCACGCGTACTAATTTAAAGGTCACTCATGAATGGCAGAAGCAAGGGAGAGTGACAATGTCCAGCTAGCAGGACAATACCCAAGAGACTGACCATATATAGTGAACATATGATCAGCGCCAAGACCCCTCTTCACCAAAGGTAGAACCACGCAGAGCCAGGCCATGACTGCTGATGACTCAGCAGGTAGACCTATAGGCTCTCCCAAACAACCCTTCCTTAGCTCACAAGGATGATGTGGTTACATAGACATTACAAAAAACTAACGAGAATTGGCGGGTCTCGAATCCCCAGCCTGGCAGATCGCAAGGTAGGGACGTCTTTAGGAATATTGTAAGTTGCATGCTTTAAGAATTTGCCCCTAATATATATATATATATATATATATATATATATATATATATATATATATATATATATATATATATATATATATATATATCATCATTATCAGCCGTTAATAGTTCACTGCAGAACAAAGTCTTTCCACTCGTGCCTGTTTATGGTCTTTCTATGCTTGTTTGTACCCACAATTTTTTTTTGTTCCACAATCCATCGTCTTCTCTTCTTTCACCTGCTTCTTTTGAAATTTCAAGGGCCTCATTCTGTTATTCTTAATATTCATCCATCATCTGTTATTCTCATTATATATTCATTTCGTTTCCTTACATGTTGTTAGAATATCCTCTGTTTTAGTTTGCTCCCGTATCCATGTTGCTTTTTTTTCTGTCTCTTAGTGTTATTCCCATCATTATTCTTTCCATAGCTCTTTGAGTTGTAACTAGCTCATGTTCTCAGGCTTTAGTAAAGCTCCAAGTTTCTTATGCATTATTTAATACTGTTAGGACCATCTGATTGAATACTTTTTTTTTTTTTATAAAAACTTTATTTTATATTTCGTAATCTTATTTTGTTCACCAAATGCTCCCCCTTCCATGTTTTCCGTCTCCTATTTACGGTCTCAAGACCTGGGGATACACAGTCTATCTGAGTACATATATTCTTTAAATATTTAAATACTTTTAAAAATATTTTATACATTACAGAGGGTAAACTTATTGGGTGGCAATTTACATGTTTGTATATGTGTCAGATAGAGTCAAACTGGCATTGCTGACAAAATCATCTTAATGAACATGTGTGCATAATTGTAATAAACTAACGTTTCGAAATGAGATTAAAAGACACAGAAAACTCACTAGAAGAATTGATCGTTTAAGTTCGTGAATTAATTACATCCATCTTTTAAAGGTAGCAGTTAAGAAGTAGAGTACAATCAAGCTCATAATTATGAGACACCCGAAATGATACCCAGCGAGTAAACAAAGGATGGCAATATTACAAAAAAGTTCTATTACATCCAATTTAGAAATAGGAGCTGGGAATGTGATTATTTTGATTCAATTTTCTAAAACTGTTTAGTTCAGATAATCTAGTGTTATATAAAAATGTCCAATAAAACTAGATTACATGTAACAGCATTTTCATCTTGCATGAAAATATTTGCAGGATCCTATACAAAGATTATCTTTCACTGCATCGAAAGAAATTTGCCCTGATTGCTATAACTTATAATGGCATTAATTACTTGCGTACTTAACCATTTCAGGAATGTACATGAATAAAATCTCACGCATTTTTTAAAACTAATATGTAGTTAGGATGTTTGAAATATCAATGTGGAACAGTATTTCTATTGATGCTGGATAATATAATTATTCACTTGACGGTATTACCAATTATATACCGGCATGTACTATATATACAAATATTTAATCACATATCTATTTATATTTATACATATATACTGTGTATATCACACACACAATTATATATATATATATATATATATATATATATATATATATATATATATATATATATATATATATATACAGTTAAACCATTTAACCATTAAGGAAAGTCACCATAGCAAAAAGGTAAAACGATTACTGTCACATTGGTGGTGTTATGTTGGGTCTGGTCAGTACTTGGATGGGTGATTCAATAAGAGAAATTAAACCCAGTGGGTAAATAAAGTCCGTTGAGTATGCATGGGTAGTGCGTAAAGATAGCAACATAAAACTGAGATTAACGTAATCAAGCACACACTCTGATATATATATATATATATATATATATATATATATATATATATATATATATATATATATATATATATATATATATATATATGTATATAATTTCGCTGCAAATGGATTAACAATTTTATATTGTTCTATCATGTCAAATATTAAAGCTCGAGCTAATTTGCACTGAAAATTAAGG
>NC_090735.1:107066140-107078640 GCF_036898095.1 Palaemon carinicauda
ATTACGGTTGCTTGTATTTCACTGAAATACTGCTGAGATTACGGAGAATTTCTAGTTCAAATTACGGGTTTTTTTAACAGTGAAATATGTATTTGTTTGTACGTGTGTGTGTTTGTACATGTGTGTATATGTGTCAGATAGAGTCAAACTGGCATTCCTGCCGAAATAATACTAATGGGCATATATCCATAAATAGTAACAAACTACGTTTTGAAATGAGATTAGAAGACAAAAAAAAACTCACTAGAAGATTTGATCCTTAAGTTCGTGAATTAATTACATCCATCTTTTAAAGGTAGCAGTTAAGAAGTAGAGTACAATCGAGGTCATAATTAATGATAGTCAGCGAGTAAACAAAGGATGGCAATATTACAAAAATGTTCAATTACATCCAATATAGAAATAGGAGCTGGGAATGTGATTATTTTGATTCAATTTTCTAAAACTCTTTAGTTCAGATAATCTAGTGTTATATAAGAATCTCAAATAAAAAATGTAACAGCATTTTCATCTTGCATGAAAATATTTGCAAGATCCTATACAAAGATTATCTTTCACTGCATCGAAAGAAATTTGCCTTGATTGCTATAACATATAATGGCATTAATTACTTGAGTACTTAACCCATTACGACATAATAGTCCTGTATCTCCAGTCCTTCATTAGGAGACATTTGGTTCTACAATCCTTAAGTAGGAGAAATATTATGTATTACGATGCATTACAATAGTGTCCCTGAAGAGCAGTGAAATATGAGCACCTTGTGGCAACCATTTGCTTTTGTTCTTGGTAAACTTTAGGAAAGTTCTCCTAAAAGGTAGGGTAGTGTTGTGGAGGGTTAATTTTTGTTTTATTTTTATTTATTTTTGTTTGCCAAATCAGAGAGAGAGAGAGAGAGAGAGAGAGAGAGAGAGAGAGAGAGAGAGAGAGAGAGAGAGAGAGAGAGAGAGAGAGAGAGTTAGTGTATTGATTGTTCGTTGTGAGAAAGACTGTTGGTATAAATGAGAATGTTTGTTTATGTTTTTAGCTAGGTTACAACAGTGGTGAACGTCTTGGGTGAATGGCTTTTGGATTTAACTGAAGAAAGCGTCAATTCTGTGTGATTTGAATGCTGGATTACTATTACTTTTACCAGTGTGAAGTGATTATTTATTTTTTGAGTAAGTAGTTTTGTTTAAATTTGCTTGTCGTGATTTTGAATGATTTTGATTATAGTGCGATAGTTTAGTTAGCTAGGAGTGTTCGTAAGCGGGTTTTCTTTTTTTATTTTTGCAAACCGTGATTCCTCCTTGGTGAGACTTACTCCTTTGGAGAGACTAAATTCTTTTGAAAGTGGATTTATTGTTGATGACCTGGCCTGTAATTGATTTTGTTTGGACAGCTCATTTGGACTGTACAACTGTTTATGACCTGGCCTGTTTAGTTCCGATTGCTGTTGATGATGATGATGATGATGATGATAGAGATGATGATAATGGTGATGATAATATCCAGGACCCCAATCAGCGAGGCAGTTATGGCAAATTGCCACCCAGTGGACTGTTGACCACAAAGCTGTGATAGTTGTAGTTTGCCGTAAAAGACAGTTCGGCTTTCTGTTGAGGACAGTGTTGGTGTCCCATAAAAGATATATTTATTTTAGGTGGTCGTGTGCTGTGTAATTTAAGTTTGTTCGAGTTTTTTTTGCGTTTATGTGAATGGTGTTTATTGTATATTTAGTGTTAAGTTTTTGGATGCAGTTGATTCTAGTTTTAAGTGTTAGGTTCTGAGAATATAGTTTTAAGGTTATGTTCTGTTTTTATGTCATTTTTGTCCAAGAGTTCCGCTGCTGAAAACGTAAGGGGAAAGTTTGTGTTGAGGAGACTATTGTCAGTTAGGGGTGATTCAAGGGTGTGGGGGTAGTTCTCTTGACATCCCGCCACAGTGTTAATATTGGGTTTATGCTTTCCTGGCAAATAAGCTAATCTTACTCAGATTTTGTGATCGTTGAAATGATCTTTTTCCAGACTATTAAATGCAGGTAAATATACAATTCCAGCCTCTCTAGCATGAGATCAGTGTTTTCTTGATGTGCAAATTTTTCTTTAAACATTCAGAGGTCGCTGTGTCCATCTGTCAACATTAAGTGAAGTGCATTCAATAATGCAATTGCAAGATTAGATTTTATTTAAACATTTATGAAATGCATGCCAGTGTTTAACTCTTTTTAAGATCGCCAGTTTTGAGATATTAAACATGTATATTCAACAAAAGTTGTAGTAATATGTCTTTCACAACTGCTTAATTACATAAAATCCATTTTTATATATAGTTTTATCCTCTCAATTTTTTTCTTCAAAATCCTATTTTCTCCCTCTGTGCTGGGAGGGGGGAGGTAGATGTCCACACATTGTCCATATATTTTTTTAAAGTTACAACCTAAAACGCTTGTCATTATGATTGGATAATCGCATAACTTGCAACTTGCAAAACTAGTTAAACGTTAATTTAAGAAACAGGAGCTCGCAATCAGATATGGTGAATATATGAACTTTCTCACAGTTTATTCTTGTATCAGATATTCCAGTATCTTGTTAATCCTCATCTGAAAACTGTTAGGTTAATCAATTCTAGTGCATCATTTGAAATGTTAAAGTTGATAGAACTGCCAACAATGATAAATTTCACATTCGAAAGCTGTTAGCCAAGTTCGGAATTAGTTCCAAAGTCATTGCGTGTTTTAATGGCATCAATTTACTTCGAATTCTAAAGTTGATGGTTCAGTGCATAAAGATTACTAGCATCAAGTCTTGTATAACTAATAGGCGAGGATTTCGTTCAACCCTTTTATCTGCCCTATCCTCTTCCTACCTTTATCATTTTTATATTTTGGTTGTTGTGGCTTCGTATTGTTAATTTTCGATCAAATACAGATGCTATGCAGTACTTGGGTTTTAAAAAATCGGTTTTCGAATCATTATTTCTATTCCCATTTACCTACCTACTAGACATCATAATTGGTTGTATATCCAGAAAAGTAGTCTTTTTTTCATTTGAGAGGCAAGTGGTTCCTTCTAGACAACAGTCTTGAAGAAATTGTAGTGGGTATATTTAAAATGATCATAAACTCAAGAGGATAAGAGGAGAGCATGCTCTTTATTAACTCAAACCTATGGCCCCCAAATCTCTTGCTATGCTCCTGTATTGGGCATTTTTTTTTCCATGGGTGGTTAGTCTTTTATCGAGGGGAGAGAAAAGAACGTTGAAGTAGTGCGCACAATTCATTCTCTGCAGCTGGGTACCAAAAAGCTTTTCTGCTTTTACATGCATACACAATTTCACGTTTAGATGTTTAGCTTTATCCTCTTAATACTTTATTTCTGAAAGGCTGTTATTGTGTAAAAAAAATTTGTCAATGGTGAAAAGTCTCGAATGGCAAAGTTCCAGATAAGTGATATGAAAAATATCAAGATGAATTTGTTACGTAATTTTTGTTTTATTGAACGTTTTTTGAAAGTGAGACCAGGAACAAATACTACATATTTTGCCTTTTATTTTCATTTTTATTTAATTTTTCTTTGGGTAAAATATACTAAAACTATAGGAGTACACACTAGGCTGGTCTAGGATTTGAGACTTGATCTACATCCATACCTCACACAACAATAGAAATTCCCCCATAAATTCTTCTTTTTCGAACCCAGTGCAATATCCGTTCTATTGCAGCCTCTGCAACGTCCGGTTTACCGGGTAATCTTTAGAGATTGCAGGGATGGGTTTGTTTGCTTGGGTGCTTTAGGCTTATCCGGGAGCTTCATCTCTCGGGAGGGATTGTTTGCCGCAGGTTATACACAAAACGATCCTCTCTCCGTTGTTACAACGATATCGCATTTTTCTAAGACAAAATCCCTCAGGCTACTGCGCTTAGCCTATACGCTCTTGTTGGTAAACGGTAAAATACCAACAAGGGAAGCATTTGGAATATTTACAAAGTAACCGATTGAAAGCAATAGATCGCTCTCATATTGATAAAATATCTTTTTGTGTGTATGTGCAGAAACCATATTCATATTACTATACCTCCACGGCATATATATATATATATATATATATATATATATATATATATATATATATATATATATATATATATATATATATATATATATATATATATATTTATGTGTATTTGTGTATATACATATATGTATATATATATATATATATATATATATATATATATATATATATATATATATTATTTCATTACATTATACCCTTATAGGTTATTAATCTCTATTTACGGTCTTCACTCTTAAAATCTAGATTTAAAATCTAAATTATGACATCCATACATAGGTTGTGTCGAACGAGGTGCATGTGCTGTCACAATAGTCATATCACGTGCCATCGTATTAAATCCTTTTTACTCTTGCGTGGTATTTGCATAGAAAATTTACTGAAGCATTGCTATCTATATTGTTATAAAGGTGAAAAAAACCTTATTTCTACAAAATATGATTTCCGTACGGCAATTGTCAATCATTTTTCAATAGAGGGACAACCTTCCTTCTTTAAGATCTTGTCTATAGACATCATGGTATGTCTTGGGATGGCATAAACTTCAAGCCAAGTACCCCTATTTACGTCATGGCTAACTACATAACTCTATGAACCCCAATGTAAATGAATCATTGCATATTGTAGTCAGTCAGGAAAACATATTAAACATTTTGCTCTTTTCTTCCTTCTTCTTAAATAAAGAACATCGTGCAAAGCGTAGGGCAGGAATATGCAAAAATAAGATTGTACGCACTTTTTAAAACTATCATGTATAATTAAGATGCTTGATATATATATTCAGTATATATATATATATATATATATATATATATATATATATATATATATATACATATATATATATATATATACATATATATATATATATATATATATATATATATATATATATATATATATATATATATATATATATATATATATCACCCATTTATACTATGGTCGGATATGAAGAGGTTCGGGTAACTTTGAATAATTTCGACAGACTTTTCAATTATTTATGTGAAAAGTGGTTGTCGAATACATTTCTTTGTACGAATTCACTACTTCTATTTTTAAGACAAACGCAAGGGTCACAGATTGAAAGCCAATTTTAATTGCATAGAATATACAACTTCATAATTTTCTAAATTATGATTTATTAACCTCGCACTGACAAGCGGACAGTTTTTTCTTTATTCCAAAAATCTAAAAGAGATTTATCTCCTCACAGTTATCGATTGCAGATTTCAGTGTTTGTCCTTTTGAGCTTCCTCGATTGGGAAATGTGTTAGCCTAGTGTTCATTCAAATGGTATTCATTAGTTTCGCTGCAAATGGTTTAACAATTTCATATTGTTCTATCATGGAAAACATTAAAGCTCGAGCAATTTGCACTGAAAATTAAGGATCAGCTTTCAAAGGCGGTTTCTAGAATGGCCATATTGCATGGTAGGTAAGTGTTTACATTAAAGAGATTATCTTAAGTATTCTCCCTCTTTCAAAGTTAATTAAAGTAAATTTCAATTAAATTCGCTTACTGGCGGCCAACGCTAGTGCCCGTGTCTTGCATAGGGTAAGATAATCTTAAATGAATGAATGAATGAATATCTTAAGTGGGTTAGGTCTAGGCTATACTCCTGAAAGCGACGGACTTTTCCGATCATAACAAGACCAACAAGAAAACAGTTTCTGATATATTTGTAGTTTTCTATTTTCTCCATATATAAATGATACCAAAATTGTAGCAATAATTCGTTTCCATTATTACTTCGGGATGAGTCGGATGACAGCAACAACAGCAACAAGACAAATGTCTATTAGTGTAAGGGTAACTGACTCTATGGTTGGATGAATATTCTTGGCGCCAATTAGTATTAATTGGTGATTTACCGTCGGTATCGAAGTGTTTTATATTATGAATGCGGATTCAGCATATATATATATATATATATATATATATATATATATATATATATATATATATATATATATATATATATATATATCTTGAAAAGGTTCCACAATGATGTAAGACGTGTTTGAAAAAATGGTGTATATTTGTAGATATTACAAAATACGTTTAGAGCTTTCGTCCATCATCTGTGGACTTGGTCACTAAAATGTTTATAAAATTACAAGTCAGGTACTGATATAAGGAAAAACAGAAATACATAAACAATTCAAATTCATAGAAATATAGTTAAAACAGATCAAAATCAATTACAAAATGATTTCAGGTTGTTGGGCCCTTGTCCTTTTCAAAATTCTTTGAGATCTTCTGGGTGGTATGTTACGATGGTCACTGGCCAATTCGATGTTTTGGTAGTTCCGGTCGTTTGTCACTTGCAATGTCTGTACATTCATTTCTTTTCATATCATGATGCTAAAGTCAAATCAAATGTTTTAACAAATCTGTTTATCCGAGCATATCGTCTATGTGACCCTATTTATATTGATAGAGAAATTGAGTTTTTAATACACAGTTTCAGGAACTTATGTTACCCTAAATATTTTATCGAACATTGTCAGAAAAAAGCTAGAAAGATATATTTTAATCCCCTTGATAAAACTGGTAAGCCTGATTTTAAAACATCTCTGCTGCTTCCCTACAACAAAGAACTCGCCAATTCCTCTCTTGGTTTGTGTAGAGAGACACCGGGATATAATATCGTTTTTCAGTATGAGAATACCCTCAGGAAGAAACTCATTAATAACAACCCAGGTAAAGATGATGGTGAGATAGGAGTATATGTGATTCCATGTAAGGATTGTGAGGAATGCTACATCGGGGAGAGCGGCCGCTCGTTGGAAGAGAGGAAAAGGGAACATATTGCAGCTTGAAGATCGGGGAACTACTATAGTGCCATAGCCCGACATACTTGGGAGAAAAGTCATGCAATAGCCTTCAACAAGGCAGAAATTGTTTACAAGTGTCGTGACAGAGCAATCAGGAGAACGATTGAAGGTGCTGTGATCTCTTTGAACAAGACTTTTGAGGGTAACAGGGGAATAGTGGAAGATGAAAACATCAGTGAAGAAATATGTAGGAGGAGCAAAATTCGTAACTGTAGGAATATATGTGCCAAGATAAGAGATGCTTCCTCCTCAGTACCTCCGTCACAGGTGCATCCTCCACAGACATTGCAAGTGACAAACGACCGGAACTACCAAAACATCGAATTGGCCAGTGACCATCGTAACATACCACCCAGAAGATCTCAAAGAATTTTGGAAAGGACAAGGGCCCAACAACCTGAAATCATTTTGTAATTGATTTTGATCTGTTTTAACTATATGGCTATGTATTTGAATTGTTTATGTATTTCTGTTTTTCCTTATATCAGTACCTGACTTGTAATTCTATAAACATTTTAGTGACCAAGTCCACAGATGATGGACGAAAGCTCTAAACGTATTTTGTAATATCTACAAATATACACCAATTTTTCAAACACGTCTTACATCATTGTGGAACCTTTTCAAGATAACAAGGAAGTACGACATTGTAATTGTTTGCACCATATATATATATATATATATATATATATATATATATATATAAATATATATATATATATATATATATATATATATATATATATATATATATATATATATATATATATATATATATATATGGTGTGTGTGCGCGCGCGGGAGTGCGCGCGTGTGCATGTGCATGTTTGTATATGTGTGTGTGTATGCTGTAATGTGAGAGAAGTATTTTGATAAACATCTACGGTCAGCATTAAAATATAACGACCAAGCTCTAGATCAAAGGTCAAACTCTCCCCAACAGAAATGACGTCATGAGAGACTCGACGCGAAACCACTTTCTTTATCTTTTCTGAGAGACGCAAAGATATTTTGAAAGTTTGATTGAATAAATGACTTTGCAAGTAAAAAAAGAAAACATGTTTTTATCTTATTTTCTAAAGTCCTGCGCTCAGTATTGACTGAATCAACGTCCGTCATGTAAATTATGAGATGTGATCATCTATATTGTTCGCAAAAGTTTCAGTCCAGCTACCATTTGATACAAGTAATTTTCCCAATATGTTGATTATGAAAAACGACCATATATATATATATATATATATATATATATATATATATATATATATATATATATACATATATATATATATATATATATATATATATATATATATATATATATATATATATTTATATATATATATATATATATATATATATATATATATATATATATATAATAGCTTTTTCAATAAATTATTACATTATTTCATAAATATATGTTTTCTCCTAATCTTATTCGAATCCTTATTTTTTCCAAATCACTCGGTAATAACAACAATAATGATCTTGAGATAACAATCGCTTAGTACAGATGTAACTAATGGGAAATCTTGTTGATAAATTAGACCAGAAAATTGAAACATTTAAGAAAAGAAATGAGTAAATGTGAAGTCATTCATTTGGGATATTTCGTATGTGAATCTGCTTTTGCTTCACCGTAATTAGAACATCTTTTGGGAGTTTGTTATTC
Source organism: Palaemon carinicauda (assembly GCF_036898095.1). Lineage (NCBI taxonomy): Eukaryota > Metazoa > Arthropoda > Malacostraca > Decapoda > Palaemonidae > Palaemon > Palaemon carinicauda. Next base: position 107,074,715 of record NC_090735.1, read on the forward strand.
GTTTTATGCTTTGAATAGTCAGTAGTAAGAACTGCATTGTTTGTTTTTCGGTTTCTGTTTACTTGTGCCATTTATTCAAAATTCCCTTTATCCATTCGAGCATAATGTTTATTTTATTCTTTTTGTTTATATAGGTTTTATAGTGTGGGGGTTGGGGGGGGGAGGGTATTTGAAGAACCTTCCTCTCTCCTTAATCCATTCAAGCATAATGTTCAGCTTATTTTTATTCATGTTGTTTATAGCGTTTGTGGGGGTATGTGAAGAATATCTTCTTTCTAGTTTGCTTATTAATCAAGTGAGAAGACAACTTCTTTTCAGAATGTAAGGATCTTAAGGATAGTTGACGGACCAGTCACAATTCCCCCCCCCCCCCCCCCAAAAAAAAAGGATGAGTTTCAGTAGATGAAAGTTTTGGAAGTCCGTATGTGAATAAAAGTAAGAAGAAATAATTACATTAACCTTTTCATTAACATAATTCTGCTTAAAGAGATAGACATATCTTAAGATTATACCTTTTGCATGTGTTACCATTGACGACGGATGGGCTGACAAAGAAAAGGTGCCTACTTATTACGATCCTAATCTCAGCAATGATATGGTTAAGAGGTGAATTGCCTTTGAAAATCTGGACGTTGCATAAAGGTAAATAAGGAGGAATTTTTCAACAACAAATTACTGTCATTTGATATCGACTCCAACATACTGGCTGTACATGTTCTCTTGGTGCAATCTAAAAGATTGAAATGGATTTTGGGGACCATTAAGCACATTTTATTCGAACAAAATATATATGGAAAAAGAGACGGCATCTTGCCTTATTTTCTTTGAAATCGGCTAAATAGTCGTTACCCAACTGTACTTATTACGTAAATTGTTAACCCACTTTCTTGGCGTCTGCCAGTGATCAGAGTAAAAGCAATGGGTAGAAATTATGGTTTCCCCAGCTCGTATCAAAGTTCATATGGAATACCTGGAAACTTTAATGAACAATATAATACCTAAATAAACGTATACATGTAACTTATAATATAATACCATATAATACCCTTGACCTAATTCATTATGGAGAGATATTAAACTAGCCGGGGGACACATGCGAGCGTTTAATTACTAATGTGTTGGTGTATAAAATACATTAGTACTTTTCCGGTTTGAACGTACATTGAAACAAATGATACCTTTTTACAATGCTCCGAAAAAGGGATGATATTAATTTCCGAGAAATTAACAACCAAGTCGATTCACTCTGTCAAGACCAAAATCCATTATTGGTAAACCTAGTTTCGAAGAACCTTGCAGTTCTTACGTGAGTTCAAGATTTATATATATATATATATATATATATATATATATATATATATATATATATATATATATATATATATATATATATATGTATATATATATTATGTATATATAAAACTAGTTAAATTATTCTAATTGATATTGTTTTGCAATAAACAAATTGTACTTAAATAATTCCAAGGGGTTTTTGGGCGAATTCTAAAAGACTAAAATTTAAACTAATGCGAATAACATTTTACATTATATTTAAAAAAAAAAGAAGCCACTTTCTCTTTATCGAATATTAGGATATGAATAAAAATTTCAAATATATACTTTGTACTGAGTGGGGATACATTAATGCTGCACAAGTCAGGGCCACCCATACTAGGTTGGTTTGTTGTGAGCGATTGAACAAAAGTCTCACCATCACCCATCCATAGTTGGCCAATGTGGTGACGAAAACATTCATGAATAAGGACACGTCTGTGACTTTGTGTCCTGCAGTGGATTAGAAACGGTTGCATATATATATATATATATATATATATATATATATATATATATATATATATATATATATATATATATATATGTGTGTGTGTGTGTGTGTGTGTGTGTGTATAAATACACACACACACACACATATATATATATATATATATATATATATATATATATATATATATATATATATATATATATATATAAAACTTTTTGTAAATTGAAACTTTTATTCGTTGATACGAATTTTTATCATTACAAAGCTGTATTTCGTTTGAAGTCTTTCTACTTAAAAGAAAAAAAATAATTTATTTTTTCGGTAATTCAGTACAAAAAATGTTCAAATGTTGTAATATTCTGTTAAAATCCTGTATAAACTAATTATTTTTCAAATAACCACAGTGAATAAAACAGGTGCACTATTTTCAAACAATAAACACTGCGTGGCAATGCGAATCATTTTTTCTCGCTTTAGTGGCTTCTAAGTTTTATGATAAATGACGCTAGCTCGTTTGATCTTATCTTTCCTGGCCTGAGAGAAATCATCTCTGTAATTCTTTGGAAGATATTGATAAAAAAAGCCTTGAGATAAAGTCTAACGAAGAAAATATGACAAAAGTTTTATTCCTTTTCTGCCCAGAGTAATCCGGGTACAAGTGAAAATGCTCGAAATTTCTATTTGGAATTATATTTCTAAAAGTAATGTTCAGGGGCTTTGGGGATTAAAAGAAATTTCTATTATATTTTTCCTGTAAGTCCTTTCAGCTAAGATACAATTTTATGAACTCTGTGTTTAATATTTGATATTCAAGAAAAACAACGTTTTTTGATATACATATATCATTTCAAATCTTTCCAATTCAAACATTGACATGATGTTTTAGAAATTTATTTATGCTTAATATCATAAGAGAACAAAATTACCGTGCATAAAAATACGTGATGATGATGATCTTTCCCATATTTCTGTTGGATTTGTTTGTACTTTATATACTACAATATCTCTGGGACGTCGCTGTCTATACTATGCTTTGAGTGGAGTTTGTGTTCATTACGGAAGGCGCTTCTATTTCAAGTGTTTCCTCTGCCCCAACTATATTGCCTTTTGTCTTTTTCTTCTCGCCCTTCTCGACCGTTTCATGCCATTTATCCCCATCTATTGATAGCTGCTGTACTTCCAATGGCTGTCTCATTCTAATTTGCTGACATTCTGTAATTTAAGAATAAATTTCTACAAGTTGTCGATGTTAGATTGATGAGTAAGCACAATGCCCAACGGTTACCATACAGTTTTAGAAATGTTGTGCCTTAGAAAGTATTTATCCATTGTCTAAACACATTTCTTATTGTTAGTTTGTTAGTATCTTTGTACGTAATTTTCATTTCTGAGCTTATGGAAATGCACATTAGTGCCCTCTGGTGGTTTGACGGTTCAATAGGATTCTATGTAGTGAATACAAACAAAGTAATATAACTATTAGTGAACATGAAGCTAGTTCCTGTGATGGTATGATCGAAATTGAGTCTAAATTAACTTTTTTATTTTTTTCTTAAATTATTTTCACAAAGACATGTAGTTAGCCTCAGTAATAGTAAACATTAATCGAATACTAATGTCCTTTAAATAAACTTATCAAATTTCTTTTAGTGTCTTTGAAGAGGATTTATTTAACCGTTTTGATCTTTTAAACTATATCCAACCTTTAATGACAATCCATACCTTTCACGCTCCGGATAACCACAGCATATTTCTAGAATGTTAAGACAATGTTGAGTACATTTAAAAAAAAAAATAAATTTAAATTGACCATATTTAAGGAATACGAAACTGAATTGATCATATTCCTGGCCAAAGAAACCTAAGCGAAGCATATATTTAGGGAATGAGAAGCCTTCCAAAAAGAAAAAAAAAAAAAAAAAAAAAAAGCATATTGGAAGCCATCATACTCTAAAATAACATTGTTCATTCATATGAAACTGAAATGGAATAGTTTTTGAGGAATAGGAAATCCTAGATCGATAATATTTCAGGACTAATATACCAGACGAAGCATAATTAAGATGTAGAAACCAAGAAAGAATATATTTCGGATATAGAAAACTAAGAAGGAAGATGTTCTAAGAAAAGAAAACTAAGA
>NC_090735.1:107086140-107093640 GCF_036898095.1 Palaemon carinicauda
GTCAGATGAATGAGAATATAAAGAATAGGTCGGACTATTCGTTATGTATGTAAGAAAAATTAGCTGTAATGAATGAATGTTTTTTAGTTATCTGGCATATATATATATATATATATATATATATATATATATATATATATATATATATATATATATATATATATATATATATATATGTATATGTATATATATATTTGTGTATATAGACAGATAGATATATAAATATATAAATATATATATATATATATATATATATATATATAAAAACATATATATATATATATATATATATATATATATATATATATATATATATATATATATATATAAACGGCTGGCACAATACATATCCTGCCAAGTTCCAAACTAACCTGTTTGTTTATATTTAGACCCGTTACTCTTGAATAATACCCGATCTCTGAGAAATTATGCAACTCCCAGACGGCAATATATAAAAACACTGAATATCCAAAGGTCTCTTAAGTACACTCAAAACAAAACTGATTTATTAATTACTTGAACTATTCAAAACAACCTCTTACTGTGATTCTTAGTCAGGGATTACGAGAGAGTTCTGTAAGAAATACTGGTGATTGAAATAAAACACACTTTTCAAAAATAGTTATATTCTACTGTAACGAAGTTTTGACAGACTCAAAAGCTTTCTCATAGATTATAAATGCCGTACATAGTGCTTTGTCATACTTTGTTGATTTTTTCATTAGCTAGTTAATTACATGTGGATGGTCAGTTGTTGAGTACCCCCACTTGTAAATCCTGCCTGCTCTCTTGGTTGATTAAAGTGTAGATGTTTTTTAATCGGCCATAAATGATCTTTTTATATATTTCATATGTTACAGAGGGTAAACTTATTGGGTGGCAATTTATCAGGTCTTTTGTATCTTCATTTTTGTGAATTCATATAATAATAAAGCTTTTCCAAGCTGTAGATATAAGACATTCTTTTAGACATTTGGCGTTAAGTTCAACGAGTTTCACTGTTGTGAAATTTCCTTTATCTAATATTAAATCAATTGTTAGGCCATCTTCTGCTGCTGCTTTGGCCCTTTACATGACTTTTGGTGCTTTCTTCACTTCTCCTACTGTTACTTTTAGCACCGGCTCAGGTTTTTCCATATTTTCATTGGCAAAGCTATTTATTATATCAGATTTGACCTGGAACAACTATACTCAGCTTCGAGCTTTTTCTCAGAGAGTTTATGCCTCAACTGAAAAGGAGTACAATTTAACCATAAAAGAAACTCTTTCTGGTACAACTCAGGAACATAAATGGTGGTCTACCCTTAAAACTGCACTCTTTGGTGTAGATGCAACAGTTCCTCCTTTACTTAAACCTGATGGCTCAGTCACTCACTGTCCAAAGGAAAAGGCAACCCTTTTGGCTGATGTTTTTGACAGTAAACAGAATAATGAAAAACTTGAACTTCCTCATTCCTGTTTTCCTGAGGCTAAACTAACTAGTTTAGCTTTTCGATCTCGTGAGATTAAAGCTCTATTGATGGACCTTGATGCTTATGGAGGTGTAGACCCAAATGGTATTTTTCCTTTGTTTTTTTATAAAGACAGCAGAATTCTTAGCTCCAAAGTTATCTGTTATTTTGCGCAAGTTAGCAAGTAGAGGAGCTTTTAGCACTTGTTGGAGAATTGGTAATGTTACTCCTCTATGTAAATGTGTTTGTGGTAGCTCAAGTCCCACTGATTACCGCCCAATTTCCATAACTCCCATATTATCTAAAGTTTTTGAACGTCTTCTGGCAAAACGTCTTAATAGGTTAGCTGAAGGTAATCATCTACTCCCTAGTTTGCAATTTGGTTTTCGTAAAGGCCTTGGAGCATGTGATGCCCTTCTTACAATCTCCAGTGCTGTACAGAAATCCCTTGATTGTGGTCGGGAAGTTCGTATGATTGGCCTTGATTTTAGTGCTGCCTTTGACCGTGTTAATCATGAGGCCTTTGTTTTCAAACTGAAACAGTTGGGAGTGGGAGGGTCGTTTCTTAGCATTATCATTGATTTTTTAAGTAATAGATCTCAAAGAGTTGTTGTTGACGGGCACCATAGTGAGTATAGGAATGTGATATCCGGTGTGCCACAGGGTAGTGTTCTTGGCCCATTACTTTTCATACTATATACACATGACATGTGGTTTGGCCTAGAAAACAAGCTTGTTGCATTTGCAGATGATGCTGCTCTCTTTGCATCAATTCCATCCCCTGAATGTAGATCTGGGGTTGGTGAATCCCTTAATAGAGATTTAGCTAAAATTAGTGCATGGTGCAAATTATGGGGTATGAAGTTGAATCCTAACAAAACTCAAAGTATGATTGTAAGTAGGTCAAGGACGGTGGCTCCTCAACATCTGGATCTCAGTATTGATAATGTTTCTTCAAATTTGTATGACTCTTTCAAAATTTTAGGTGTGATTCTCGACAGCAAATTTACTTTTGAGAAACATTTAAGGTCTGTTTCTTCTTCAATTGCACTAAAAATTGGCTTATTGAGAAAGTCTTTTAAGATTTTCGGTGATCAATCTATTCTGAAGAAGTGTTTTAATTCTTTCATTCTACCTTGTTTTGAGTATTGTTCGCCTGTCTGGTCTTCAGCTGCTGATTCTCATCTTAATTTGTTGGACAGAAACTTACGGTCTATTAAATTTCTTATTCCTGATCTAGATATTAATCTCTGGCACCGTCATTCAATAAGTTCATTATGCATGTTGCATAAGATTTTTCATAACTCTGACCATCCTTTACATTCAAATCTCCCTGGACAATTCTATCCTGTTCGTATTACTAGGCAGGCAGTTAATTCTAATAGCCAGGCCTTCTCCATCATGAGGCTCAATACTACGCAGTACTCTAGAAGTTTTATTCCTGCTGTTACCAAGTTGTCGAATGATCTTCCTAATCGGGTAGTTGAATCAGTGGAACTTCAAAAGTTCAAAGCCTGACCAAATGCTTTTTTGTTGACCAGGCGGACATGAGGCTTTTTATAGTTTATATATGACGTATTTGTTTTTGATGTTAATAGTTTATATATATCATGATATATCTGTTTTGACGTTTTTACTATTTTATAATGATTTATTGTTAATTTGTTCTCTTCATTTATTTATTTCCTTTTTTTCCTTTCCTCACCGGGCTATTTTTCCGTATTGGAGCCCCTGGGCTTATAGCATCTAGCTTCTCCAACTAGGGTTGTAGCTTGGATAGTAATAATAATAATAATAATAATATTGTATAGCATTGTATAGAAATCGTCTGCAATATTTATAACTCCATCTCTATTGTTGATAATATTTCCATTTTCATCTTTTAAAGCAAACATCTGTTGGCGGCCGGTTCCAAGCCGTTTTTTCATTCAATCGACGTTTCTTCCTGTTTTAATATTTCTTGAATGTTGGTCTGATTGTGTTTACAAATGTACTGGGCTTTCAGTTTGTTTAATCTTGGGAGGGGGAGATTGTTTTGCTAATTCTATTTAATCTCTCTTGGATTTTACCCTCATTTCCAATCTTTTCTTTAATTAGGTTTTTGGTGTTTTCTGATAGTTTTCCTGGATCTTGATTAGTAACCTTTCCAGCTAGCTCTTTTGCTGATTTCAATAAAAAAAATTTAAATGGCTTTTACCTTCTTCATTACTTGCTTCCATTTCATTATATAGCTGGAGTGCCTTTTTTGTGTTGCTAAACTAAACTCATCATATTTTTCTCTTATCACATGAGTGTTTATTTTTTTTTTGAAATAAATATTTCCCCTTCTTTCCTTCGATCTAAAAAATTTGGTTCTCACCATTCTATGGTCGCTTGACTTTACCTTTTTCAACACTTACATCTTTAACTAAATTAAGGTTTTCACTGAGAATAAAATCTATTTCGATTTTGGTTTCTCTCTCTCTCTCTCTCTCTCTCTCTCTCTCTCTCTCTCTCTCTCTCTCTCTCTCTCTCTCTCTCTTTGTGTATATATATGTGTGTGTGTACACTGTTAAAAATTTGTATAAAAAAGTGTAAAAAACCTGGAATAAATGTTGTCAGGCATTTACCGTTTTAAAAACGGACACGTTGCCGTAAAGTAGTGATATGACGATCATAAAAAAAGTAGGGTAGAAATTACGGTCGCTTGAATTTTACTGAAATACTGCTGAGATTACGGAGAATTTCCAGTTCAAATTACGGTTTCTTTAACAATTAAATATGTATTTGTTTGTACGCATGTGTGTTTGTACATGTGTATGTGTCAGATAGAATCAAACTGGCATTCCTGCCGAAATAATACTAATGAGCATATATCCATAAATTGTAACAATCTAACGTTTTGAAAATGAGATTAGAAGACACAAAAAACTCACTAAAAGATTTGATCCTTAAGTTCGTCAATTAATTACATCCATCTTTTGAAGGTAGCAGTTAAGAAGTAGAGTACAATCGAGGTCATAATTAATGATAGTCAGCGAGTAAACAAAGGATGGCAATATTACAAAAAAGTTCAATTACATCCAATTTAATAGGAGCTGGGAACGTGATTATTTTGATTCAATTTTCTAAAACTGTTTAGTTCAGATATTCTAGTGTTATATAAGAATGTCAAATAAAACTAGATTACATGAAACAGCATTTTCATCTTGCATGAAAACATTTGCAAGATCCTATACAAAGATTATCTTTCACTGCATCGAAAGAAATTTGCCTTGATTGCTATAACATATAATGGCATTAATTACTTGCATACTTTAATAATTACGACAAAATGGTCCTGTATCTCCAGTCCTTCATTAGGAGACATTTGGTTCTACAATCCTTAAGTAGGAGAAATATTATGTATCACGATGCATTACAATAGTGTCCCTGAAGAGCAGTGAAATACGAGCACCTTGTGGCAACCATTTGCTTTTGTTCTTGGTTAATATTGTTTATGCTTTCATGGGAAAAAAAGTCGCTTTTATCCCCAACATAGGTGAGTTGGTAAACTTGCTTCCTCCTACTTCTTAGCTTCAGGTAAATACGTTAATCTTACACCGATTTTGTGATCGCTTAACTGATCTTTTTCCAGACTATTAACTGCGGGTGAATAGACAATTCCAACCTTTCTAGCATGAGATCAGTGTTTTCTTGATATGCAAATGTTTCTTTCAACATCCAGAGGTCGCTGTGTCCATTTGTCAACATTACTGACGTGCATCCAATAATGCAATTGCAAAATTGAATATTATTAAAACATTTATGTAATGCATGCCTGTGTTTTACTCTTTTTTAAGATTGCCAGTTTCAAGACAGTAAACATGCATATTCAACAAAGGTGGTAGTAATATTCTATCTTTCACAATTGTTTAATTACATAAACCCCACTTTCATATATACGTTTTATTCACACAGTGTTTTTCTTCAAAATCCTATTTTCTCCCTCTGTGTTGGGAGGGGGAGGGGGATGGCCACATATTGTCCTTATTTTTTTCAAAAGTTACAACCTAAAACGCTTGTCATTATGATTGGATAATCGCGTAACTTGCAACTTGCAAAACTAGTTAAACGTTAATTTGAGAAGCAGGAGCACGCAATCAGCTATGCTGAATATATGAACTTTCTCACAGTTTATTCTTGTATCAGATCAGGTTTTCCAGTATCTTGTTAATCCTCATCTGAAAAATTTTAGGTTAATCAACTCTAGTGCGTCATTTGAAATGTTAAAGTTGATAGAACTGCCAACAATGATAGATTTTACATTCGAAAGCTGTTAGCCAAGTTCGAAATTAGTTCCAAAGTCATTGCGTGTTTTAATGCCATCAATTTACTTCGGATTCTAAAGTTGATGGTTCAGTGCATAAAGATTACCCGCATCAAGTTCTGTATAACTGATAGGCGAGGATTTCGTTCAACCCTTTTAGCAGCCCTATCCTCTCCCTACCTTTATCATTTTTATATTTTGGTTGTTGTGGCTTCGTATTGTTAATTTTCGATCAAATACATGCTATGCAGTACTTGTGATTTAAAAAAATCAGTTTTCGAATTATTATTTCTATTCCCATTTATCTACCTACTAGACATCATAATTGGTTTTATATCCAGAGAAGTAGTCTTTTTTCATTTGAGAGGCAAGTGGTTCCTTCTAGACAACAGTCTTAAAGAAATTCTATTGGGTATATTTAAAATGACCATAACTCACCAGGATAAAGAGAGAGCATGCTCTTCACTAACTCAAATCCTTGGCCCCCAATTCTCTTGCTATGCTCCCGTATTGGGCGTTTTTCTTTTTCCATGGGTGGTTAGTCTTTTATCGAGGGGAGAGAAAAGAACGTTGAAGTAGTGCGCACAATTCATTCTCTGCAGCTGGGTACCAAAAAGCTTTTCTGCTTTTACTTGCATACACAATTTCACGTTTAGATGTTTAGCTTTATCCTTTTAATACTTTATTTCTGAAAGACTGCTATTGAGTGTAAAGAAAATTTTGTCAATGGTGAAAAGTCTCGAATGGCAAAGTTCCAGATAAGTGATATGAAAAATATCAAGATGAATTTGTTACATAATTTTTGTTTTATTGAACGTTTTTTGAAAGTGAAATCAAGAACAAATACTATACATTTTGCCTTTTATTTTCATTTTTATTTAATTTTTCTTCGGGTAAAATATACTAAAACTATATGGACATACACGAGGCTGGTCTAGGATTTGAGACTTGATCTACATCCATACTTGACGCAACAATAGAAATTCCCCCATAAATTCTTCTTCTTTTTCGAACCCAGTGAAATATCCTTTTCTATTGCAGCCTCTGCAACGTCCGGTTTACCGGGTAATCTTTAGAGATTGCAAGGATGGGTTTGTTTGCTTGGGTGCTTTAGGCTTATCCGGGAGCTTCATCTCTCGGGAGGGATTGTTTGCCGCAGGTTATACACAAAACGATCCTCTCTCCGATGTTACAACGATATCGTATTTTTCTAAGACAAAATCCTCCAGGCTACTGCGCTTATAAGCTCTTGTTGGTAAACGGTAAAATACCAACAAGGGAAGCACACACACACACACACACACACACACACACATATATATATATATATATATATATATATATATATATATATATATATATATATATATATACTGTATATATGTATATATGTATATATATATATATATATATATATATATATATATATATATATATATATATATATATTCAAAGTAATAGCTTTTTCATTATATGATTACATTTTTTTCATAAATATATGTTATCTCCTAATCTTATTTTTTCCAAATCAGTCGATAACAACAACAATAATGATCGTGAGATAACGATCGTTTTGTACAGATCTAATCAATGTGAAATCTTGTTGATAAAATAGACCAGAAAATTGAAAAATTTAAGAAAAGAAATGCGGAAATGTGAAGTCCTCCATAATGTTATTCGTTTTATGCTTTAAATAGTCAGAACTAAAAACTACATTGTTTGTTTTTCTTTTTCTGTTTACTCGTGCCATTTATTCAAAAC
>NC_090735.1:107101140-107108640 GCF_036898095.1 Palaemon carinicauda
GAGTTTGCAACACGTGGTTATTTTAATGAACATATATCACAAGCACACGTGATTTTAATTAATGTAAATATCACCCACGAAATGCATTTAATACCGAATTCTATCTTGGGAATACATATCCACTTGGAATTCATTTTATGGTAACAGCTTCTGGCCGGGTGGTGATTCGAACCACCACCTGTACGGCTAGAAACTATGCTGGCAGGGACCCTACCGAGTCAGCTATCAAGAGAGACTAAAAGTTTATGACAAGTCCCCCTACATATTCCTGTCGAATTCAGGATTCTGTTCATAGACTTGAAATAGACCCATCTCCACCATGATAGCTGAATCGTGAGTTTGCAACACGTGGTTATTTTAATGAACATATATCACAAGCACACGTGATTTTAATTAATGTAAATATCACCCACGAAATGCATTTAATACCGAATTCTAGCCGTACAGGTGGTGGTTCGAATCACCACCCGGCCAGAAGCTGTTACCATAAAATGAATTCCAAGTGGATATGTATTCCCAAGATAGAATTCGGTATTAAATGCATTTCGTGGGTGATATTTACATTAATTAAAATCACGTGTGCTTGTGATATATGTTCATTAAAATAACCACGTGTTGCAAACTCACGATTCAGCTATCATGGTGGAGATGGGTCTATTTCAAGTCTATGAACAGAATCCTGAATTCGACAGGAATATGTAGGGGGACTTGTCATAAACTTTTAGTCTCTCTTGATAGCTGACTCGGTAGGGTCCCTGCCAGCATAGTTTCTAGCCGTACAGGTGGTGGTTCGAATCACCACCCGGCCAGAAGCTGTTACCATAAAATGAATTCCAAGTGGATATGTATTCCCAAGATAGAATTCGGTATTAAATGCATTTCGTGGGTGATATTTACATTAATTAAAATCACGTGTGCTTGTGATATATGTTCATTAAAATAACCACGTGTTGCAAACTCACGATTCAGCTATCATGGTGGAGATGGGTCTATTTCAAGTCTATGAACAGAATCCTGAATTCGACAGGAATATGTAGGGGGACTTGTCATAAACTTTTAGTCTCTCTTGATAGCTGACTCGGTAGGGTCCCTGCCAGCATAGTTTCTAGCCGTACAGGTGGTGGTTCGAATCACCACCCGGCCAGAAGCTGTTACCATAAAATGAATTCCAAGTGGATATGTATTCCCAAGATAGAATTCGGTATTAAATGCATTTCGTGGGTGATATTTACATTAATTAAAATCACGTGTGCTTGTGATATATGTTCATTAAAATAACCACGTGTTGCAAACTCACGATTCAGCTATCATGGTGGAGATGGGTCTATTTCAAGTCTATGAACAGAATCCTGAATTCGACAGGAATATGTAGGGGGACTTGTCATAAACTTTTAGTCTCTCTTGATAGCTGACTCGGTAGGGTCCCTGCCAGCATAGTTTCTAGCCGTACAGGTGGTGGTTCGAATCACCACCCGGCCAGAAGCTGTTACCATAAAATGAATTCCAAGTGGATATGTATTCCCAAGATAGAATTCGGTATTAAATGCATTTCGTGGGTGATATTTACATTAATTAAAATCACGTGTGCTTGTGATATATGTTCATTAAAATAACCACGTGTTGCAAACTCACGATTCAGCTATCATGGTGGAGATGGGTCTATTTCAAGTCTATGAACAGAATCCTGAATTCGACAGGAATATGTAGGGGGACTTGTCATAAACTTTTAGTCTCTCTTGATAGCTGACTCGGTAGGGTCCCTGCCAGCATAGTTTCTAGCCGTACAGGTGGTGGTTCGAATCACCACCCGGCCAGAAGCTGTTACCATAAAATGAATTCCAAGTGGATATGTATTCCCAAGATAGAATTCGGTATTAAATGCATTTCGTGGGTGATATTTACATTAATTAAAATCACGTGTGCTTGTGATATATGTTCATTAAAATAACCACGTGTTGCAAACTCACGATTCAGCTATCATGGTGGAGATGGGTCTATTTCAAGTCTATGAACAGAATCCTGAATTCGACAGGAATATGTAGGGGGACTTGTCATAAACTTTTAGTCTCTCTTGATAGCTGACTCGGTAGGGTCCCTGCCAGCATAGTTTCTAGCCGTACAGGTGGTGGTTCGAATCACCACCCGGCCAGAAGCTGTTACCATAAAATGAATTCCAAGTGGATATGTATTCCCAAGATAGAATTCGGTATTAAATGCATTTCGTGGGTGATATTTACATTAATTAAAATCACGTGTGCTTGTGATATATGTTCATTAAAATAACCACGTGTTGCAAACTCACGATTCAGCTATCATGGTGGAGATGGGTCTATTTCAAGTCTATGAACAGAATCCTGAATTCGACAGGAATATGTAGGGGGACTTGTCATAAACTTTTAGTCTCTCTTGATAGCTGACTCGGTAGGGTCCCTGCCAGCATAGTTTCTAGCCGTACAGGTGGTGGTTCGAATCACCACCCGGCCAGAAGCTGTTACCATAAAATGAATTCCAAGTGGATATGTATTCCCAAGATAGAATTCGGTATTAAATGCATTTCGTGGGTGATATTTACATTAATTAAAATCACGTGTGCTTGTGATATATGTTCATTAAAATAACCACGTGTTGCAAACTCACGATTCAGCTATCATGGTGGAGATGGGTCTATTTCAAGTCTATGAACAGAATCCTGAATTCGACAGGAATATGTAGGGGGACTTGTCATAAACTTTTAGTCTCTCTTGATAGCTGACTCGGTAGGGTCCCTGCCAGCATAGTTTCTAGCCGTACAGGTGGTGGTTCGAATCACCACCCGGCCAGAAGCTGTTACCATAAAATGAATTCCAAGTGGATATGTATTCCCAAGATAGAATTCGGTATTAAATGCATTTCGTGGGTGATATTTACATTAATTAAAATCACGTGTGCTTGTGATATATGTTCATTAAAATAACCACGTGTTGCAAACTCACGATTCAGCTATCATGGTGGAGATGGGTCTATTTCAAGTCTATGAACAGAATCCTGAATTCGACAGGAATATGTAGGGGGACTTGTCATAAACTTTTAGTCTCTCTTGATAGCTGACTCGGTAGGGTCCCTGCCAGCATAGTTTCTAGCCGTACAGGTGGTGGTTCGAATCACCACCCGGCCAGAAGCTGTTACCATAAAATGAATTCCAAGTGGATATGTATTCCCAAGATAGAATTCGGTATTAAATGCATTTCGTGGGTGATATTTACATTAATTAAAATCACGTGTGCTTGTGATATATGTTCATTAAAATAACCACGTGTTGCAAACTCACGATTCAGCTATCATGGTGGAGATGGGTCTATTTCAAGTCTATGAACAGAATCCTGAATTCGACAGGAATATGTAGGGGGACTTGTCATAAACTTTTAGTCTCTCTTGATAGCTGACTCGGTAGGGTCCCTGCCAGCATAGTTTCTAGCCGTACAGGTGGTGGTTCGAATCACCACCCGGCCAGAAGCTGTTACCATAAAATGAATTCCAAGTGGATATGTATTCCCAAGATAGAATTCGGTATTAAATGCATTTCGTGGGTGATATTTACATTAATTAAAATCACGTGTGCTTGTGATATATGTTCATTAAAATAACCACGTGTTGCAAACTCACGATTCAGCTATCATGGTGGAGATGGGTCTATTTCAAGTCTATGAACAGAATCCTGAATTCGACAGGAATATGTAGGGGGACTTGTCATAAACTTTTAGTCTCTCTTGATAGCTGACTCGGTAGGGTCCCTGCCAGCATAGTTTCTAGCCGTACAGGTGGTGGTTCGAATCACCACCCGGCCAGAAGCTGTTACCATAAAATGAATTCCAAGTGGATATGTATTCCCAAGATAGAATTCGGTATTAAATGCATTTCGTGGGTGATATTTACATTAATTAAAATCACGTGTGCTTGTGATATATGTTCATTAAAATAACCACGTGTTGCAAACTCACGATTCAGCTATCATGGTGGAGATGGGTCTATTTCAAGTCTATGAACAGAATCCTGAATTCGACAGGAATATGTAGGGGGACTTGTCATAAACTTTTAGTCTCTCTTGATAGCTGACTCGGTAGGGTCCCTGCCAGCATAGTTTCTAGCCGTACAGGTGGTGGTTCGAATCACCACCCGGCCAGAAGCTGTTACCATAAAATGAATTCCAAGTGGATATGTATTCCCAAGATAGAATTCGGTATTAAATGCATTTCGTGGGTGATATTTACATTAATTAAAATCACGTGTGCTTGTGATATATGTTCATTAAAATAACCACGTGTTGCAAACTCACGATTCAGCTATCATGGTGGAGATGGGTCTATTTCAAGTCTATGAACAGAATCCTGAATTCGACAGGAATATGTAGGGGGACTTGTCATAAACTTTTAGTCTCTCTTGATAGCTGACTCGGTAGGGTCCCTGCCAGCATAGTTTCTAGCCGTACAGGTGGTGGTTCGAATCACCACCCGGCCAGAAGCTGTTACCATAAAATGAATTCCAAGTGGATATGTATTCCCAAGATAGAATTCGGTATTAAATGCATTTCGTGGGTGATATTTACATTAATTAAAATCACGTGTGCTTGTGATATATGTTCATTAAAATAACCACGTGTTGCAAACTCACGATTCAGCTATCATGGTGGAGATGGGTCTATTTCAAGTCTATGAACAGAATCCTGAATTCGACAGGAATATGTAGGGGGACTTGTCATAAACTTTTAGTCTCTCTTGATAGCTGACTCGGTAGGGTCCCTGCCAGCATAGTTTCTAGCCGTACAGGTGGTGGTTCGAATCACCACCCGGCCAGAAGCTGTTACCATAAAATGAATTCCAAGTGGATATGTATTCCCAAGATAGAATTCGGTATTAAATGCATTTCGTGGGTGATATTTACATTAATTAAAATCACGTGTGCTTGTGATATATGTTCATTAAAATAACCACGTGTTGCAAACTCACGATTCAGCTATCATGGTGGAGATGGGTCTATTTCAAGTCTATGAACAGAATCCTGAATTCGACAGGAATATGTAGGGGGACTTGTCATAAACTTTTAGTCTCTCTTGATAGCTGACTCGGTAGGGTCCCTGCCAGCATAGTTTCTAGCCGTACAGGTGGTGGTTCGAATCACCACCCGGCCAGAAGCTGTTACCATAAAATGAATTCCAAGTGGATATGTATTCCCAAGATAGAATTCGGTATTAAATGCATTTCGTGGGTGATATTTACATTAATTAAAATCACGTGTGCTTGTGATATATGTTCATTAAAATAACCACGTGTTGCAAACTCACGATTCAGCTATCATGGTGGAGATGGGTCTATTTCAAGTCTATGAACAGAATCCTGAATTCGACAGGAATATGTAGGGGGACTTGTCATAAACTTTTAGTCTCTCTTGATAGCTGACTCGGTAGGGTCCCTGCCAGCATAGTTTCTAGCCGTACAGGTGGTGGTTCGAATCACCACCCGGCCAGAAGCTGTTACCATAAAATGAATTCCAAGTGGATATGTATTCCCAAGATAGAATTCGGTATTAAATGCATTTCGTGGGTGATATTTACATTAATTAAAATCACGTGTGCTTGTGATATATGTTCATTAAAATAACCACGTGTTGCAAACTCACGATTCAGCTATCATGGTGGAGATGGGTCTATTTCAAGTCTATGAACAGAATCCTGAATTCGACAGGAATATGTAGGGGGACTTGTCATAAACTTTTAGTCTCTCTTGATAGCTGACTCGGTAGGGTCCCTGCCAGCATAGTTTCTAGCCGTACAGGTGGTGGTTCGAATCACCACCCGGCCAGAAGCTGTTACCATAAAATGAATTCCAAGTGGATATGTATTCCCAAGATAGAATTCGGTATTAAATGCATTTCGTGGGTGATATTTACATTAATTAAAATCACGTGTGCTTGTGATATATGTTCATTAAAATAACCACGTGTTGCAAACTCACGATTCAGCTATCATGGTGGAGATGGGTCTATTTCAAGTCTATGAACAGAATCCTGAATTCGACAGGAATATGTAGGGGGACTTGTCATAAACTTTTAGTCTCTCTTGATAGCTGACTCGGTAGGGTCCCTGCCAGCATAGTTTCTAGCCGTACAGGTGGTGGTTCGAATCACCACCCGGCCAGAAGCTGTTACCATAAAATGAATTCCAAGTGGATATGTATTCCCAAGATAGAATTCGGTATTAAATGCATTTCGTGGGTGATATTTACATTAATTAAAATCACGTGTGCTTGTGATATATGTTCATATATATGTATATATATATATATATATATATATATATATATATATATATATATATATATATATATATATATATATATATATATATATGTATATATATATCCAAGGACACAATCATACAGATGCACTATACTAAGAGGTGATATACGTCAAAATTTAGACATTCAAATAATCAAATTAAAACGCAATTAGGAGTAATTATTTTTTTTTTTTTTTTGACATGTAACCCATAGTTACAAATACACATTTTTCATATAAGTGAAATATATTTCAAAATTATATGCTTATTGCAGCCATAGATTCTTTTTTCCTTTTATTTGTTTATTTCCAACGCTAGCGATTTAACGTATTCGGTTATTTAAGGGCCCATATGTTATAACATTCTGTTAAAAATAGACACCACGCCTTAGTAACACCAAGAAAAACTTTCATCCCTCACTTATTTACATTAAGTAACACGGAAAAGGACATAAGCGATGTTCGAGCATTTATATCCAGATACGGTGGGTGTTTATTTGCGTCAGAGAGGCCATTCGCGATGCTACCTTTGAACTTCCCTGATAGAAGCCAATTAGCCTCATTTTATCCTGAAGGGCTATATCCTAAGATCAGCTAGCGTCTAGAATATAGAGTCTACATTCAATATGCTAGGCTTTGGATCTATTAAATAGATCCATAGCATCCCCGCAAGCGATCTGAGATACGATTTGATATTAAATCTCAGATTACTATAAATGTTTCGTTTTTATTCTTGAATTTTTTCGTCTATAGAAAATATAGATTTCAGCTTTATATATAATTCTATTTATTTAATATCAATGAAACTAAAGGGAAAGTATCAGTATATATCATTATACGCTGAAACCCAAGCCTTTTTTTATAAGAAATGAGAGAGAGAGAGAGAGAGAGAGAGAGAGAGAGAGAGAGAGAGAGAGAGAGAGAGAGAGAGAGAGAGAGGAGAGAGAGAGATTGTGATGCATAACTGCCTTCGAGGAACAGTTAATATTTGATTGGTCTGAATACTCTTGTCCAATTATTTCCTCTTATTTGAGACTTTTCTCAAATCATCTCCTTTGCTTCCCTTCCGAAAACATTTTTGGATACGATCTTTTGCAACTCAAATCGTGTTATTTTGATAAACATTTTTATCAGAATTATAATAATATAAAGATAGAAATAAAATGTATGTTTTTGTGATGCCAATTTGAT
>NC_090735.1:107121140-107161140 GCF_036898095.1 Palaemon carinicauda
CTAACAAATTAAGATGAGAATAAGGAGCTGAAGACCAGACTGGAGAACAATATTCAAAACAAGGAATACTGAATGTGATACCAGTGTTATATATATATATATATATATATATATATATATATATATATATATATATATATATATATATATATATATATATATATATATATATATCTAAGGAAACGTAAATTACATAAATCAACAAAAAGGGCTCCGAATGAATTTTAAAGCATTGAGATATTGAGATATGCAACGGTTTTTTTTTTATTTGTAAAATGGAGAGAAAATTATAGATAAAGTCAGTGAGTCTAATTCCATTTAATAGAATTAACTCATCATAATATCAAGGAAGCCTAGTATGAGATTATTATTATTATTATTATTATTATTATTATTATTATTATTATTATCATCCAAAATCTCGACACGTTCACACGCAACATGCGCAAGAGAAGTGACATGAAGTGAAAGGCAAGGTGTGCCCAATATGCTTCAGCACAGCAGAGGCTTCCATTACCAACAACTGGGGCTCCTACAAATTTTCCAACGTGTCCTTCGAGACGACCCAACTCCTTCCTGACGCGATACCACCTCCAGCTTGCGTTCAGAAGTAGAAGTTGGGTCAAACTGATCGGCCGTTTCATCACTTGGGCTTCTCCCGCCCATCCCACACCAAGATATTCGTTATTAAAGGATCAAAGTCCATGAAACAAAATCTCGAACAGCTGCTTAGGAAAGGATGTAGCAGGTGATCCATAAATTTGGTCTCTCTCTCTCTCTCTCTCTCTCTCTCTCTCTCTCTCTCTCTCTCTCTCTCTCTCTCTCTCTCTCTCTCTCGTTCATGAAACGGTTCATGAGTTTTTGAGGGTTTTTATGTGTATATCATTTGAAAAGATGTGTTATCCGCCTTCTTATATATCAAATAGTGACCTTTGACATCTTTAGGTCACATTCAGAATTTAGAGTAAATGTCCAGGGTCATGAAATATTTATAAACAAAGTCACAGTGACTATGGTAAAATGCAAAACAACAACGTTATTCAAATTTATTTGCATACTGTAAGACAAGTCCAAAAGAAGCATCTAGAAGGAAATAGGAAAGTTTACAAGTGCTTTGAGGATCTTGAAAAGGCGGATGACACAGTACTAAATTGGGTATTGGCGCTCGAAAAAGAGAGGCGTACCGGTGTAGTTGGTAAGGTTAGTTTGGATGATGTATGAGGGGACAAGAACCACCGCCCAGACATAATACGGGGAGACAGGCATTCCCTGTGTAGGTTGTCAATCATCAAGGATCTGATCTGGGTCCATTACTGTTCCTCGTCATTATAGACACTTTGCCATCAGAATTAAGAAACAACAAAGAATTGTGGAAACTGGTGTTTAATGATGAATTAGTCATTATAGCAGACACAGGAGAACTGCAAAGAAATAAGGTTTTTGGGATTGAAAGTATCCATAAAAGGAAATGATTGAAAGTGAATATTAGGACAGAGCTAATAATTAGTAGTAGAGAGGGACATGAAGAAGTAAACATTCAAGAGGGAGATGGTACATTGCTTAAACAAACAATGAGATTAACTAATTCCTATCAATAATAAAGGAGGAAGGTGGTACTGAGGAAGAATGAAACAAACATGGCGAAAATGGAGAGGGGTACCTGGTTTTATTTTAGACAAGAAAATGTCATTAAGAATCGAATGAAGATTTCTAAGACAGTTGTTAGTTCCTTGCTATTATATGAGGCAGAAACCTGTGCGTTCAAGAGAAAACGGTAATGAATGTTGGAAAGAACTGAGATGAGGATGGTTAGATTTAGTACTGGAATATCACCACTAGAAAGGGGGCCAGTCAAGATATGAGAAGCTTGTCTGACATACTATGGTAATGCGATAAGAAGGGAGGAGGTGGAACCAATCAAGCGAGATAAGAACATGTCAGCGATTGGGAGGAGTGTGTGGGCGTCACTGGATCAGGTGGATGGATGGGGTATGGAGTGATATATGTGGGATAGGGTTTGGGAGTTATTAATCCTTACCTTACTGTTGCTTTTATATATATATATATATATATATATATATATATATATATATATATATATATATATATATATATATATATACATATATATATAAATGTTTGTGAGTAGTAGTAGTAGTAGTAGTAGTAGTAGTAGTAGTAGTGGAGGGTGACTCTAGATAAAGAAACCATACAACGGCCATTAATTTTTTATTTCTACTAAATCATTACATATGTCGCTATAAATGACTGATCATTATTGCACTGAACGCTGCTAGACTCACTTCACCGCAGGTAAGGCAAGCAATCTCGATCTTTCTGAATACTAAGGCCCTTCTCTTCCAATGCTTCTTTCACAGTTTTCATCAATTCCCTTTTACTCTTTCCTATCCTCCTACTTCCTAGCACTTTTCAGCTGTACACTCTTTTCGCCAACCCTTGAAGGTCCACCCATCTAGAGAATAATTTCATTTGTAAAGTATGGATATTGTCCTGAATGTATTATCACATAGAACATATAGTACCTTTGGTTAAAATTATTTAATCTTCCCCCAAAACTATTGGTTCTCCCATGACCTTTGCTACTCCTTTTTTATTTAAATTTACTCTAATTTTCTGCCTTTTCGAGACAGGATCTGGATTTTTTTAGCTATTACATAGTTAGATTTGTACAACGTACTTTCTTTTGCATAATGCTGTTTTATTTTTTTATCTTTATGAGAGCGAGAGAGAGCTTTTTATGTGAATATACCTCTTTTGTATGTTATTGCTAGCTATTTTTGACTGGCCGTCTTTCGTTCTCTAGCCACCTCCATTTTAGGCGCGAATATAGTATTGTCAAACCTACATCGTGCACAGTTGATACTTCAATTGAGACAAACCTGCACCGCACTGTGCCTCCAATTTGTCAAAAACGATATGGGAGGTTCCAAGGACCTCCTTTTTTCACTAACACAGTTTCACAAGTCAATCAACACACTGCATGTTTTGGATTGGCGCTACTCTGTTTTCACGTGTTGTGTTTTTCTTTTTGTTTTCAAGGAGTCAACACATGAGCAACTATTCTTCAGTACAGCTTTCTTCATTTATTTTTTCTAATTCAGAGATGGAGATTTGGATAACTTGGTGTCTCCAAGGCATAGTCTCTCCATAATTAAACTTAATTTTTATCTAAGAGAACACAAAAAGCTCAAGTTGACGAATATACTTATAAAATATTTTATGTTAAGGTCAAGTTGACGAATATACTGTACTTATAAAATATGTCACGTTTGATGTCCTAAATTCTTTAGGTCATCAGTATTGCTAAAGCTGCATATTTGCTCTAACAATACTATTTTATAATGTTGCCCTATTTTTTTCTGGGTGTTGCAGATTGGAATTGATAACAATTTCTTTGATATACGAACCTCAAATAAATATTTTGTAGGTCTCATATCCATCCCGCCTAAATGGACGTCGATGTCTATTAATCAGATATATCAGTAAACTTGTAATTGAGCCAAAGGAGGCGATTACTCTTCACGGATCAACCTCCAACGAAGGAGGTCAGTAATCGTTTGACTGTTCCGGTTATCGTTTGTTTCTTTCCCTCTGCTGCTAGGCTCTATATTTCTTGTTCATCTTCCAATTAATCTTGTAGTTTACGAAAGTTAGATCTGTTACTTACATTGGAATAGAGCTACCCTGTTTTCTAAGCCCCTCCCCCTCACACCCCCTATTTTCATGCTTCTTTAAAGGGACAGTTTTATATTGCATTTCTTAACTCGGTTTATAAAGAAAGAATTCTGTAAAACTAAGTTCATTTCCAAATCTGTGGAAAAAAGGGGAGCCATTTTTATTATCATTGTTACTTGGAGGTATGCAGAGTAACACTGGGGTTGTTTCTTTTCAACTGAAGATCATACGTCTACATCGTCATAATGTTCTTTAGTTGTCACCCATCATAAGAGCTACCCGTACCAAACGTAGCTTCCATTCGGTGATCGGATAATCAGCGATATGTTATTATTAGTTTGATAAGAGACTTTCTGCAAATTCTCAAGCAACAATATTATTTATCTCAGGACGAAAAATTCCAATTCGACTTAACAAAATACCAGTTTCGTGAACGCTGGTCAATGGTTCATTTGGCATTGCTGAGTTTCCTTAAAACAAAGCTTTTCATAACAAGCTATTTGAAGATAAAGATGTTGTAAGCCCTTTTGGTTCTGGCATCAAAGGACACCATAAATATTTGTCGTATGTATCATTTACCTCTAAGGGATGTTAACATAAAAGTAAGAAAAAAAAAACTATACTTAATGGGTATTTCCTGGTACCCCTAGGTCCTGGCAATAAAATAAAGGATGTTAACAGGAAATATTCTCATTCCCACTATGTCCCAAACACCGTTTTCTAACCCCTTCCGAACGACACGCCAAATCTGAGCTTTCGAGATATGGAACTTTCAAGCTCCATAACTTTAGATTGGATTGATCAATTTAAATAAACCTGATATATTCTTGTAGGTTTGTGATTGTTCTACCATAAAATGATATTGTGAATGATCAGTTATGTAATCAGTGACGTCACTAGAGGTCAAAAGGTCAAATCTTCCCGATTATGAAAAAAATGCATTTACCAAGACTGAATTGATGCTAAACATCACAGAAATGTTGTGAGACTTGATTTCCAGGTATTTCACATCGAAAATTATGTTAACAGAGAATATTGTCATTCCTATTTCACCCCAGAAACAGCTACGATAGGGGCTACGACAGGGAAAATAGCCCAGTGAGGAAAAGAAACAAGGAAATAAAAGAAGTAATTAGCAATTGAAATAGAATATTTTAAGAACAATAACAACATTAAAATCAATATTTCCTATATAGATTATAAAAAACTTTAACAGAACAAGAGGAGAAATTAGATAGAATAGTGTGCCCAAGTGTACCCTCAAGCAAGAGAACTCTAACCCAAGACAGTGGAAGACCATGGTACAGAGGCTATGGCACTGCCCCAGACAAGAGAACAATGGTTTGATTTTGGAGTGTCTGTCTCCTAGAAGAGCTGCTTGCCATAGCTAGAGAGTCTCTTCTACCCTTACCAAGAGGAAAGTGGCCACTGAACAATTACTGTGCAGTAGTTAACCCCTTGGGTGAAGAAGAATTGCTTGGTAATCTTGTTTTTTTAAAGTTTTTATAGTTTATATAGGAAATATTTATTTTAATGTTGTTACTCTTCTTGAAATATTCTATTTTTCCTTGTTTCCTTTCCTCACTGGGCTATTTTCCCTGTTGGGGCCCCTGGGCTTGTAGCATTCTGCTTTTCCATCTAGGGTTGTAGCATAGCAAGTAATAATAATAATGATAATAATAATCTGTGACTGTTCTACACATTACAAAATCCATAAGTAGGATAAAGAACAAGGTTACAAAATATTACCTTAGAGTGCTCCGCCGTTCACTGGAAATTCATTTGATAGGACTCCATTAGCATTAACTTTGCATTTGCTATGCTCCTGAACAGACTTAATCAAATTCACATCTTTAAGATGAATTTCATAATAATGCAGGACTCTACACAAAATTAGTCGGTGTACACTATCAAAGGCTTTTTCATAGTCCACAAGTACCATCAAAAGTGGATTTCTATGTTTTGCGCTTTGTTGTACATATCTCAAAATTAAAATTTTGTCAATACAACTTCTACATTTTCTAAAACCCGCTTGTTCACCGCTCAGCATTTCTTTTCATCAATCTTTCTCTCTAGTCTATTTAGAGTTACCATACTATATATTTTTATGACAACGGACGTAATTGTGATGCCTCTGTAATTATTGTAATCAGTCTTGTCTCCTTTTTTATGCCATTTTCGGCAACACATTTAACCCCCACTTATCAGGTTTTGCCTCTTGATGCCACATTTTACAATATAATCTTGTAAGTATTCTGTGGGTCACTTCATTTTAAGTTGATATCATCTCAGCAGTTATTCCATCATAACCAGAGACTTTCCATCTAAGTTATTTTTTTTTTTTTTTTTTAATGATAGCTTCGGCTTCAAACACACTGAATTCATTCATGGGCACATCAAGGTTTTCTTCAGCTTCAGGTATATCAATCAAATTATTCCCTTCATATATCCTATTCATGACCTCACTAAAGTGTTCCGTCCAACAATGCTTTACTTCATCTTCTGTTGTTGTGACAGATCCATCTCTCATTTTGATTGGTATATGCTTCCCCTTCTTTCCCCCATGGAGATTTCATCAATAATTCTATGAGTGATTCTTACGTCATAGATACTCCCTGAATTCATAGCTTTGTCATCCTGTCTAAATATTCTCCTCTGTCATTCCTGGCTTTTCTTTTGACCTCACTATTAATACTAGAATACTTAGAATGCTCTGTCTTGTAATTTTCATTACTTCCTCGAAAACTTTCAAAAATCAGTTTCTCTCTTTGCCTCACTTTCATAGTATCCCACGTATCATTTGATATCCCTAACTTTCTTCTTGTAACTGCATGTCCTAAAACTTCACAACCAACTGATTGATATATGTTCTTAATATCACGCCAATCTTTATTAATTATCTGCTCTTCTTCTCTTAAAGTCTTTAAGACTGCAAATCGATTACTACATTCAATTACAAATGTTTCTCTGCGCTCATCTTCTGGAAGCTTAGTTGTATCAAACTTAAATATTCTATCGACATTTTTGTTGGGTGCTTTCAGTTTTAATTTCAGTGTGGCAATGAGGAGCTGGTGATAACAACCAATATCGGCACCTCTATAGCTTCTTACATTTCTCAGTGTTCTACTTTTCTCTTTATTGACGGCTATGTGATCTATTTTATTTTTGTAATTGCTACATGGTGAAGTTTGTGTATATTTGTGGATATACTTGTGCTGGAAAAGGGTACCTCCAATTACAAGATTTTTTGCTGAACAAAAACTCATGAAATGTGCTCGATTTTCATTTGTAACTTCGCTAAGACCCTCAACACACATAACATTCTCTCTCCCTTCATTATTCCTTCCAATTTTAGCATTGAAGTTACCATACACAATTTTCATATCTCTCTGTGGGATCTTATCTATTACCTTCTGCAGTTCTTCACAGTATCATCTTTCCTTTCTTCAGGGGAATCATTTATTGGTGCATAGCAAACTATAATTCTCATATTGCACTGGTTGGATTTCAACTTTGCAAATAACAATCTACTATTTACACTTCACCACTCAGTTAATGTCTTTTCTGCTCTTGGTGTCATCATCATTCCTACCCCTTCTCTTCCAACTCGTCTATTCTTCCTGAATCGATAGATATATTTCCTTGATCTAAGGTTTCCTTACCAATCCCCATACAACGTGTTTCACTTAGGGCCGAGATATCAAATCTATGTTTCATAAATTCATTCTCCACTTGCTGTAACCCCCCTATCTGATTCAGGGTTCTAACATTCCAATTACAAATTTTCAATTTTCATTTAGTATTTATTAACCACGAGATTCTTAGCCCCCCACTACGCCCGGGACTGGGCGTAGCTGGTTGCCTGTCATCTTCTTCCATATTCCCTTTTCATTGATTGACTAAATCCCTAGAGGATTCATTGGCTAAATTCAATAAAGGATAGCTAGTTCCTTGTGATGAGCAGTGCCTATCTAACAAAGGCAAGTGACCCCTGCCGGTTCATACTTATTCAAGTAAAATCATCCGCCAGGCATCAGGAGTAGAAGCAAAAGAGATATCTTGTCTAAGGCCTTGAATCCAATCCGTCACCCTGCTGCCAGTGACTTCATAGATATTTAAGGAGGGGGGGGGGGGGGGCATTTCCTCCACACCCAAAGTTCTTGTTACTCAACCAGGTTGCTCATCCACTTAGATAACCGTTGACAAACATGGATTGCTAAGATATACCGTGTAGCACAATTGATATTTTTTTTTTCTTTTTTATTATTTTAGGAGTAATAGTTAGAATATATTTTCAAGTAATTGAACAGCCACTTGGTTAGGCCTGTCAACAATAATTATAATGATATTACAACAACAACTACTACTACTACTACTACTACTACTACTACTAATAATAATAATAATAATAATAATAATAATAATAATAGCTATCGAAAGATCCTCTGATGGTTTACATATAGGAGACATAACCGTCACTTGATGTTCATCATCGTTTAAAGGTAAATTGTAATAGAAAAAAATGACTAATAAAATCGGGAAAGATAAAAAGAGCAAACTCATTTCCGCTGGTAGTTTTTGTGAGCGGAAGAAGTGAGATGCGATATGAAACAAGACAGTAAAAGTCATATGAAACCTAATTTATGATGGTAGATATTTCCAACGGTATTTTGTCTGAGTATAACTGATGGAATGTATTGAGATTGAAAAAAAAAACAGACAAAAGGATTTCGTTTAGTATTCAATAGAAAAAAATAAAATGGAAGACATATACTAGATAATCTGCTTAAGAAGAAAAAAAAAAATATGTTGGTTTGTGACCTGATCATCACCAATATACCAATATGAAATAATTATTAGTTTCAACACTACGAACGAAACGAAAAAGATATCGGATAGACAGAGAGAGAGAGAGAGAGAGAGAGAGAGAGAGAGAGAGAGAGAGAGAGAGAGAGAGAGAGAGAGAGAGAGAGAGGGGGGGGGGGGGATTACATCCTCGAAAAAAAAGAAAAAAAAGTTTTGAGTGGAATTGAATTAATGCTTTTAACGATAATATTAGTACAGCTTTTCTTTCACTGTCAGACCTCTTTGTGTTCCTCTCTTTCCATTTAAAGTAATAAGACAGACGTGCAAAACATACTGGGACGTCTTTCATTCGAGGCTAGAAAATAGAGAAAATAGGTGAAAAAATTTCATAAATTGTCAATACTATTTATTTATAAGTTAGATTTATCTGTTTCCTTAACAAATGACTTTCAAGAACTCGTGAAATACCAGGAAAGATTCTCTGCATCAATATTTCAAAAATTGATAATGAGAATAACAAAATTGGTAATCTCTTGACCTTAATTATTGTTAGATGAAGCGTAAAGAAATAATTATGAAAGTATTAAAGAACGTCAATGGAAATGTATTTCTAGCCATCACAAAATAAGAATAACATTTAGGTCAGGTGATATTTCAACAAAATGTTTCTATATTTTAGCCGTCTTTGTCCTCTGAGAGGATGTTGTGATAAAGAAAAAGGCCTAGGCTTTTATGGTTTACTTATTTTTGTGATAAGAAAAACTATGTGATCATGTGCATTCTAATAAGTTTTATTACCTCCGCCAAGGATGTTATAAAATCGAGTCAGCATACTTATATGTCTGTCTGTGGACAGGATTACATCAAAACTGCGCGACGGATTTTGAGAAAATTTTCACCACAGATAGATCTTAGATCATGGGCTATATTATATTATTTTGAAGATGATCCGGATTCTAGATCCGGATTTGCATTTTTCGCTATTTGAAGATAACATTAAAGTAAACTGGCGGATTTGGACGAAATTTCCACCACAGATAGATCTTAAGCCATGTACGAGATAATCCAGCTTTGGATCTGGATTTTCATTTTTCTTGTCAGTGTTTGGACAGGATTACGTCAAAACTATTTGACGGATTTTGACGAAATTTTCACCACATAGATTTGGGTCATGAACGATCCCATTATATTTTGCAGATGATCCGGATCCTCTAGATTCGGATTTAAATTTTTTTGGGTATTTTAAAGATAACCTTATAACAAATTGATTAATTTTGATGAAATTTACACCACAGATAGATCTTAGTACATGGACGACTCCATTAACTTTTGAAGATGATCCGGTTACGGATTCGGATTTGCATTCCTTTGACTCTGTGGACAGGATTACGTCAAAACTACTCGACGAACTTTGACAAAATTTTCCCCACAGATAGACCTTAGGTCATGGACGATCCTAGATCCGGATTTCCATTTTTCACCATTTTAAATGTAACTTCAAAACAGATTGACGGATTTTGACGAAATTTCCAATACTGATAAATCTAAGGACATGGACAACTCCATTAACTTTTGGAGGTCATCTGGCCCTGAATCTGGATTTTTAATACTGATATGCATTTTATGTCTGGGTGTGGACAGGATTATGTAAAACCACACGATTGATTTTGACGAAGTTTTCACACCAGATAGATCTTAGGACATGGGCATGTCGCTGCCAAAGACTAGAGAACAAAGGTTTGATTTTGGAATGTCCTTATCCTAGAAGAGCTGATTACCATAGCTAAAAGTCTTTTCTACCCTTACCAAGAGGAAAGTAGTCACTGTACAGTTACATTGCAGTAGTTAACCTCTTGAGGGAAAAAAAATGTTTGGTAATCTCAGTGTTGTCAGATGTATGAGGACAAAGGAGAATGTGGAAAGAGATAGACCAGACTATTCGGTGTATGTGTAGGCAAAAATAAAATGAGCCGTAACCAGAGAGAAGGATCCAGTGCATTACTGTCAGGCCAGTCAAGGGACCCAATAACTCTCTCCGGGTAGTATCTCAACGGGGGGCTGGTCCCCTGGCCAAGCTACTACCCAAACATGAATAAGGACATGTCTGGAACCTTTGCCTTGCTGTGAACTAAAACAGCAGCATTTGTTGTATAGATATATATATATATATCTATATATATATATATATATATATATATGTGTGTGTGTGTGTGTATATATACCTATACATATATATATATATATATATATATATATATATATATATATATATATATCTATATATCTATATATCTATATATCTATATATCTATATATCTATATATATATATATATGTGTGTGTGTGTGTGTGTGTGTGTGTGTGTTTGTGTATTTGTTTGTGTGACATTTTTCCCTCAAATAAATTTCATGGGACTTGAAGCTGCTTGTGTCGCTGATAGAAAGATGTGGGTGTCTAACTGTTTTGAAGATTTCCCATTCATAACCGTGATGTGAGCTTTCTTATTCCACTTGTCTTACAAATTTGTTTGTTTTCCTTTTCCGTTGACTTTTTGCCTGAATTGACGATACTTCTATGAATGGAGTACTTTGAAATCTTCTTGAATTGATGATAAGGAGAGAAAGTATTTTTTGTCTTTTTCTTTGTGACTGTAAAGAAACACCCGAGTATATTGCCAAGAATTACATTCATTTCACCGTTTAACCTTTGTGGATTCCCAGTAACATGAAAGTATTTCTTATTCAATGTCTTGCGTTATCGCAATACTTTCGTTCATGTGATTATTGATTATGTATAGAAAAGGTTAGGCGAATCATATATACTTCCATTTGCCATTTAGTATTCAATTATTATTATTATTATTATTATTATTATTATTATTATTATTATTATTATTATTATTATTATTAGCTACGCTACAGCCCTAATTGGAAAAGCAGGAAGCTGTGAGGCCAGGGGATTCAACCGGTAAAATAGCACAACGAGGAAAGGAAATAGATTCTTTGTAACAACATTAAAATAGAACTTCCATATATAAACTATAAAAACTTCCCAAAGAAAAAGATAGGATAGCATGTGCAATATTGATTGTATTTCTCATTTTTTTCTTGTGTTTGGGACGTTTTGAGGTAAAGGCGCTACAATGGTACACAATATTTTATCAATGGCAAGGTAAAAACAAACAAAATGAGGTAAATGATGCAAAAAGTTCTTAAAAGTCGAGTTATATTAATTCAGTTAATATTTTGGATAAAAATTACTGGTTGAGACAACTAAGATGATTAATTGTTGTCCTGCCTCCCTCAAGTTAGTAACTTACTTCACCGGAAAACAACCATATGAAGCAATCCCCTACCAATGACTATCATGTCTCTCGGGATCTGAAAAACACAATAAACATTCCATGTAAAACTGTTTAGGTAAAAGGGAAACTAAATTACTTACGGGAATCCGTGTTAACAAAAACAAAACTCAAAACGGGAATCCGTTCACTAAAAATACCTTCAATGGAATTCGATTTTTAAATTTAAAAGCACAAACATATTGTTCATAAACTGTGGTAATCCACCAAAACAAAACTTTATAGCTAATACCCTAATGTGGTAATCCACGAATAATAATGGATGAATTCACAATAAAAGTGGTAATCCACTGTAAAAACAAAACTTTAAACGATAAAAAAGACACCGAAAACAAAATTGTAAAATTCGTAATTTCTTATGATCTCAAGATTTATTCTTAACAATGTCTTGAAAAGGGAACTAATTCAATTCAATGTATTAAATCATTATGGCTAGGGTATCAAATCAACTCATGTTCAGATGTGAAAAGGCTGACTCACCTTAATACTCCTGCCGTTCACTAAATTACTGTTGCTCCTGTTGCCCCCCAAAGTGGCATAGTGTCGGTATCACTGGGTGTTTATCATTCCATGAGCAAGAGTTGTAAAAATGTCAACCATACAACAAGGATTTTGCCTGAGAACTCCCTTGGGAACTCCGCTCGCCTCGACAAATACTTCCAGCTCTCGTACAACAGCGTAAACAAGCAAAACACCTTAAAAAACAATCCTAGGCGGCAGATCACTAGTAACAAGATTGTTTACAGGAACTAAAAGTCAGCCCCGCTCAACACTTGAACATGATAAACATAATATTACGAATAATATTTAGGAAGTTTGATACTTATCTTATACTTAACAACAAAAGAAATCACTTTCAACCTCTCCCATTTTAGTTCACGATAAAATATTTTTTTTCAAATGGAGAGGAGATACAGAAGTGTTAGAATTGGAAGATGTTGGTCAGAAACATAGATACCGAGTTATAAGTAAGAAAAAAAAATTAAACGTAATACTAATTAGTGAATCAATCAATCTATCTATCTATTCTATATATTCACCCAACCATTCATCTATCAATCTGTAAAGATAGATATTTATATGTTATTTGAAAACGACGTGAAAACAAATACAAGAACTTTATTACATTGTTTTCCTGGATAACGCACAGTGGACTGCAGTCTCGGTTTTAAGAGAGAAATTATGTTACAAGATAGCGTACCAATGGCAATTTAGAGAGAGAGAGAGAGAGAGAGAGAGAGAGAGAGAGAGAGAGAGAGAGAGAGAGAGAGAGACGTTCTGTTTCCAGTGTTATAGCCCTGTTTATGTCCCATGAGTCAATTAGATGGGTTTACGGTCGTACCAAAAGCTGGTTTGAGTAACTAAAGATTTCTAGGTTCATGAGAAAGAAGAAATTTTAAGAAAGAATTTAATTTTTGGATGATTGTTACTCAACTAACTATCCATAAACACATAGTTACAATTCCTATGAAATATTCCTCAAATAAATAGAATTTCATGTCTCCCCATCCACATATAGTTTGACAAAGACGTAATAAGCAATCAAAAACTACCCCCGAAAAATAATTATTAATTTTTTAGCTCATTTTCTTGCATTAAGTATCATTGTTTTGGGATATCTGTTATTTTATATTCACATGAATTAAATATATAAAGAATTTACAATAGATAGAAAGGGTAGAATTGCTTTTTTCATGATAATCTATTTTTTGGGGGTGGGCGGTGATTATTGAATTGCTGTTTCCTTGTAATAATCTTTGAATCGTGCATAGAACTTTGGACATTTTTAGAATTTCCATCTTAGATTTTCATTAGATTCTGCTCAAGGTTTATTTACGTTCATCTCTGAGCCTTCATCCTGATGGTCCACTAGGGATCTCATCCCTTAGTTAGCTCTTAATAGCCGATATGAATATCCGAGTAACGCAAAAAGCAATTTGATTTCAACGGTAGTACTGTTAGAAAGAATGATACATATTACAGTAGCAACAGCAGCAGCAACAACAAGATCATCACCGTCGTGACTATGTTTTTTGGTAAAGTCCCATGATCACAGGCACGTTTAATTACATACCATCATCATCTCCTACGCCTATTGACGCAAAGGGCTTCGGTTAGATTTCGCCAGTCGTCTCTATCTTGAGCTTTTAATTCAATTCTCCATTCATCATCTCCTACTTCGCGCTTCATAGTCCTCAGCCATGTAGGTTTGGGTCTTCCAACACTTTTAGTGCCTTGTGGAGCCCAGGTGACCGTTTGGTGAACTAATCTCCCTTGGGGAGTGCGAAGACCATGCCCAAACCATCTCCATCTACCCCTCATCGTGATCTCATCCACAAATGGCTTTCGAGTAATCTCTCTTATAGTTTCATTTCTAATCATCTCCTACCATTTAGCTCCCAATATCCCTCTGAGGGCTTTGTTCTGAAGTCTACTAAATCTATTAAAGATTGTTTCATTGCCATACCATGACTCATGTCAATGCAGTAACACCGATCTCACTAAACTGATGTATAGCCTGATTTTTATATGTAATTACAGGCGATTTGATATCCAATTTTACTCAACTAGCCAATGTCTAATTCTTTTTTTTTTCAGTCGTTCACTAAACTCTAATTATAAAGACCCTGTATTAGAGATCATCGTTCCTAAATAGTTAAATGATTCTACCTCATTAATCCTTTCTCCTTCCAATGATATTTCATCTTCCATTACATACTCCGTTCTCATTGTCTCTGTCTTTCTTCTATTTATCTTCAGCTTAACCTCGTGTGATCATCTTCTTCTTCTTTGTCTACATCTTTTCCAACTTTACGTGGGGTCGATGTTTCTGGCCAGCGTTCTCCATCTACCTCTGTGATATTTCATGAATTCTGGTAAGCAAGCATTGCAAACCTTGTGGTGTTCTGCTAACAAAGACAACATCATCAGCATACTTCAGGTCTGATAAATTCCTATTACTAATCCAGTCCAATCCTTCTCCACCAACCCCGACTGTTCTACGCATTACAAATTCATTTCTGTTTTTGCCTCCTTTTTATAGTATCCCAAGTATCATTTGACACCCATGGCTTTCTCCTTGTAACTGTGTGTTTCAAGACTTCACTACCAACTGACTGATACATGTTTTTACTATCGCACCATTCTTCATTAATTGTCTGCTCTTCACCTCTTAAAGTCGCCAAGACTGCAAATCAATTCCTACATTCATTTGCAAATGTTTTTTCTGTGCGCTTCTTCTGAAAGTTTAGTTGTATCAAGCCTATATATTCTATCTACCTTTCTGTTGGGTGCTTTCAGTTTTAATTTCATTGTGGTAATGAGGAGATTGTGATCACTACCAATATCTGCACCTATATAGCTTCTTACCTTTCTCAGAGT
This sequence comes from Palaemon carinicauda, assembly GCF_036898095.1. Lineage (NCBI taxonomy): Eukaryota > Metazoa > Arthropoda > Malacostraca > Decapoda > Palaemonidae > Palaemon > Palaemon carinicauda. The sequence goes on from NC_090735.1 coordinate 107,136,384, forward strand.
CCTCCTTCTCTCTTTATTAATGACAATGTGATCTATCTGATTTTTGTAATTGCCACACGGTGAAGTCCATGTATAATTGTGGATGTTCTTGTATTGAAAAAGAGTACCTCTAATTAAAAGATTGTTTGCTGAAGAAAAACTTATGAAATGTGCTCCATTTTCATTTGCAACTTCGCCAAGACCCTCGACACTCATCACATTCACTATCCATTGATAATTATTCCTTCCAACTTTAGCATTGAAGTCTCCAATCACAATTTTCATATCTCTCTCTGGGATCCCATCTATTACATTCTGCAGTTCTCCATAGTAATCATCTTTCCTTTCTTCAGGGGAATCATTCGTTGGGGCATAGCAAACTATAACACTCATGTTGCACTACTTTGATTTGAACTTTGCTAGTAACGATCTACCATTTATAGCTTTCCACTCGGTTAATGCCTTTTCTGCTCTTGATTTCATCATTATTCCTACTTCTTCTCTTCCAACTTCGTCTGATCTTCCGGAATATATATATATATATATATATATATATATATATATATATATATATATATATATATATATATATATATATATATAAATATATATGTATATATATATGTATATATATATATATATATGAATATATATATATATATATATATATATATATATATATATATATATATATTGCGTTGGTCTAAGGTTTCCTTACCAATCCCCTTACAACGTGTTTCATATAGGGCTAAGATATCCAAACTATATTTCATAAATTCACTCTCCACTTGCTGTAACTTCCCAATCTGGTTCATTGTTCTGAAATTCCAATTACCCATTTTCAATTTTTTATTAGTATTTATAATTACATATACTATATTTATTTTAATATTGCGTTATTCGTCAGGAACAGATTTAATCAAGGCTTCCATAAAAAGATTACAGTGAATTTCAATTTTATGGTATTTTGCGATGAACATTACTATAACACTCAAGATATTTCATGCACCGATTGCCCTTCACAAATACCCTTGAATTCTATTGATTTACCTTCCCATTTGACTACAGCGCTCAAAAATTCCAAAAAGATTCTTCTTCTTCTTCTTCCTCTTCTTCTTCTTGTCTATTCTAATCTATACACTGGAGGTTTATAATGTGTTGTTGACTTCCTGCTTCCTTAAGAATCCATCAATTTCCTCAATTTATTATTATTATTATTATTATTATTATTATTATTGTTGTTGTTGTTGTTGTTGTTGTTGTTGTTATTGATGTTGTTATCGTTGATTTTGCTGCTGATAATGAATGCAGTCAACGATACTTCCTTTCCTTTGAGGAAAAACAAAATCTTTTATCGACGGGACATTTCCCCTTTGCAGAAGAAATGACATACAAGTCCGTTAGATTACTGGACGAAATGAAGTTTGCAATTATTCAAAAACAGCAATAGGATGAAAACATACCAATGAAAATATCTTGACATATATATAATGAGTATATAATGTAATTTTTTCTATTTAGAAACCATAGGTCTCGTGAGCAAAGGAAAAATGAGTCAGTTCAGTTTTAGTAATTCATCATCATCGACTGAAGACATATCTGTAATGTTTTCCTATAATTTATTCTCAACAAATTAATAACTGCTATATAAACAGTATGCTCATTTAGGATATGCGTCAGTTTCCTGATTATTAGGTTGAAATGTGGTACCAATAGAAAATTATCACTAGGCACTATGCTCGTAGCGGTCCTAAGGCTGTTTTGTGGGTTGTCATCGTTTTTTTTTCATTGTAAACGAAAGGTCCCCACCATATTGTATCATTCTGACGGGAATTACAATGACCAGCCAGCATGATAGCTGAGCAATAGTGCAACATAATAAAAAATCTAGAGAACAAGTCAAGCAAAGTGCCAAGAAAGCTAAATTAGTTTTACAGTAAGCAGTGTTTGAGTGATAAGGAATTTAATTGTAAAGTTGCAATAAATAATAATGATCAACTACTGTAAAGATACTTTAAGTAAGCTAACAGAGAACATATAACGACGTCGGTCAATCTGTTCCTTTGGCGTTGTTTATGTTATACTTTTAGGGTTGTGGTGCCGATGTGGTTACGTCCCAGAATGGTGACCGCCTGGCTGGGGTTCGAGTCCCGCTCAAATTCCTTAGATTCCTTTGGTCACTACAACCTCACCATCCTTGTGAGCTAAGGATGGCGGGTTTGGGGGAGCCTATAGGTCTATCTGCTGAGTCATCAGCAGCCATTGCCTGGCCCTCCTTGGTCATAGCTTGGGTGGAAAAGGGGGTTGGGCGCTGATCATATGTATATATGGTCAGTCTCTAGGGCATTGTCCTGCTTGATAGGGAAGTGTCACTGTCCCTTGCCTCTGCCATTCATGACCGTCCTTAAAACTTTTACTGCGTATAAACTTGTTACTTATCAGCTTATCGTCTGCTCGGTGCCATACAAGTAGAGAAAGGCTGTTACAAAATACTATGATATAATGGCTTGAAATAAAGTAAAAACCTTAAAACTCATAAAAACTTAACATCGAGTATTTTGAACTTTAAAAACTGCCATTTTGAAGCATATTCATAGAATAAAATTGTCTATCTAAATATATGATTAAGGTATTAAAGTCAATAGAGAATGAGTCACCTTGGCTATTCCTGCCAACCTTTCCTGGGTGAGAACTTGTCTGCGAAAAATAATCACTTTTGATCCAATACGAAATAAATTAAGTGAATCCTTGTAAATTTGCAGTATGTTATGGATCTCAGACGTGTTACAGGTTCTTTCAGTCTCTACTCAAAAAGTATTCGACAACAGCAATGGAAATATGGGAAATGAATATAAAAGGAAACGTACAGAAGCACACACCATGTTTATTCACAAACTTATTTTGAAGGAGAATCAATGTTGCATCTGCTTGACTTTCAATGACTAAAATTGATTCAGGATATTGATAAGTAGGGGAGATGAGTCTAGAAAGTGAAGCAATAAAATACTTGAATGGAGATTTGCTGAAATTTTGCTGTTTCAGTGATTTTATGCATGGGGACGTTGCAGAAGGTCTAGCTGCTCCTCATCATCACTGATATGACAAGTTTGAGGAGATACTGTAGGTGTTTGTCGTCTGAAGGGGAGACTCCCCTCGGAACCTAACTCCGTCCGACCTTTGGTCTTCTCAACGCTCGTTCCTATCTCTTTCCTCTCAGCTTATACACTCGCGTGTGGGAAAACTAATGATGCCTTTATTGAGGGAAAGATTTAATCCTCTGATTAGAAATGAAACTACAAGAGAGATTACTCGAGTGCCATATGTGGATGAGATCATGGTGAGGGGTAGATGGAGATAGTTTGGGTTCACCAAACGTTCAACCAGGCTCCACAAAGCACTAGAAGAGTTGGGAGACCCAGGCCTACATGGCTGAGGACTATGAAACACGAATTAGGAGAGGATGAATGGAGAAGTATTGAATTAAAAGCTTAAGACGGCTGGCGAAATCTAACCTAGGCCCTTTGCGTCAATATGTGTAGGAGGAGATAAGAATGATGAAGAGTTATACATCCCATCAGGTAGGTGAGTTTTGTGTTTACCTTTCTTGATTATAATATACATAGAAATGCATAAACTGTATGGTGCCCAGGCCCACTGGAAAGTCGAAAACATTGCAATAATTGGATACCTGGCCTAGAACATAAACTAATTTCCGTAAAAACTTGGATATGTGCACATTTTACCCAATTAACAAACAAATGAACACCTTTATTGAATGCAATTCTTTAAGTAATCTATGTGATACATGGCTACTCTCCTCTGGAGAATTAACATAATTGGGTCACTTTGCAGTGAAAGAGCCACATTTTTCACACCATGTTGTAACTGGGCCATAACGTAGTAAGTTTTTATCGGCATTTTTTTAAGATGTGATCTTTGCATTGATCATAAATATCTGATCACGTAATTTTCGGGATTCCTGCTGAAGTGGCGACATCTTTCGGCCGCAATTTTCCCTCACCACTCCATTTAGTAAAATTTATTTCTAGTGGAAATGGAATACCCTGTAAATTCTGTATCTAAATGTCCTTCCCAGGACAATATAACTTCTGAGAATGAGCATGATCATAGTAGTGAATAGCAAAGTAAAATGCCATTGGTGATGCATTGTACACCAAACTTCGTGGTCTCTCGTGTAGTGATTAATAAAAGTACTCACATTTATTATTGTTCATGTGACTTTTATTAAGAGTGTATTTACAAAAATATAATTTTGATTTATAAGGGGATGAACTTCATTCGCACAATAATTGCTTAATGTATAGTTTTTGTTATTGCTTCCAATGTTTGATATATCTATTTCTATGTCCATACAAATTTCTGTCATATTAAACAAGAGATGAATATCTACAACTTGTATTTAAGAGTAGAATATTTGTATTTAGAAACGTAAGAAAATATAAGACCTTTATCAAAGCATTAAAAACAAAGTTTGCTTGCTTCTCTTTTATTTTGAAAGTTATTTTACGTGAATTAACTATATTAAAAAAAAATTCTAGCCAAGCCTCTTTCCGACGTATTTTTAAAATGGCGTAATTACATTATCAAATAGATTAGTATTTTGTCAAAAGCCTAAGACCAAACAGAAGGAAAGTAAGAAGAGACTCCTCTCTTCAACAAGATGTTTAGGGCTGCGAGTCATAAATCTGAATATCAACTCCTTAGAAAAAGCTGAGCCTAACGATGATGTGATAAGCACTCGTTATGACTTGTCGTCAAACATAAGAGCATTAACTTGTATGTGTCATTCGAATTAGAGAGAGAGAGAGAGAGAGAGAGAGAGAGAGAGAGAGAGAGATGGGGTAGGCTGAACGTCACAGGCCTTCTAATATGACAGTAATTATATGTCATTCTAGGAAATTACAAAAGAGAGAAGCCTTGAGAAAGATAGCTGGGATAATCAAAAGAAGGATTGAGAAAAGGAGATAAAGATATCCATATACGTCCATAATTACCATCAAACCCATAAAAAGTTTGTCTTGGTATTGTACAGTGTACTATCACTTTTTTTTTCTCTCACATTAATGATTCCGTAATGAACTATGTATAGTATTCTTTTATACAACATCTTTATAAATGTCTACCCAAAGTAAGCCATTATGCATTTAGAGTTATTGTATGTATGATAGTTAATTCTTGACGTGAAGGATGCTTTAAAGTCGCATAGATACCTTGCTTTGTCCCCTTTCCGTTCATCGACATAGACGTACTGAAATTCTCACAGAAATAATCTCGTATGTACACTTGCATAAATTCACAAACACACATACACACAATCACGCTGTTTCGCCTGGTTTTCCAATAGCACCCAACAATTTCAGCGACCTTTATTGCCTCCGCAGGAAATTTTCCCCCATAAATTCTTCCAGCGTCAGAATTCCACCTTATTTACTCACAGAATCTTTCACTTTACTAGACAAGTCATACATGGCTCATTTTGAGAAAATTCTACTTTACATATCAATTGATTTCGAAATAATAATAATAATAATAATAATAATAATAATAATAATAATAATAATAATAATAATAATAATATCTCGTAAGTACACCCTCTTTCAAGCACGTTTCATTGAAGATTACAGCTGCGTGAGTGGAATTGATTTTGTAGTTGAGCTTTTCAATTGCTCTGATTTCCCTTTTCTCAACAGAACTGCATGTCGCCAGTAGCTGTGCTATGTTAGTCATCGGTAAGTAGGAGAGCAAAATAGATAGAAAAGTTCTAAGATTTTACTAAACATTTACTAAAAGTATCCTTGTCAAATACAGAGTCGGTAGCAACGCGTTTGGAGAGGATGCCGGGTAATTCCTCTCATCTTAAGGCTAGAAGTGGGATGATGTAAGCCGGGCTGGCTCTTTATTAAACTTTATTTCTGCACCGGTCATATGTGAACGAATGGTAAAGTTAATAAGGAGGAGATTATAGGAGCAGATTTCAATAATTGAAATAACAATTTCTAGACAGTCGAAATAAGAATCAACGATTAACCGAAAGTTGATTAATGTCCAGATTCATTACTTGAGAAGACTTCATATTGTTACATACATTATGAATCTTCTCAAAAATGTATCATACAGTGATTAGCTCGTGTAAGGCATTGTTAACTCGTTTAAATGTTTCAGTTGCTTCAAATTCGAGGGATATTCTTTTGAAAATATTTTCAAGGGTACCATCTGGCTCTTTTTTGTTACATGTGTAATATATTAGATATTACTTGTTTAAAACACATGACCTACAGGTCATTGTGGAAGTAAGAGAAGTGTGAGAAATGCCATAGTCATATTCTAAGCATGATGCGATTGCCAAACCTCAGCAATGTAACATTTTTCATGAAGAGTAAACACAACCAAGCCCCGTGAGAAAGAAGTTGTCTGTGAGAACAGAACAAGTACCTTCCGGTATAAATGTTGTGTTTACTATAAATCCATAAATGCTGAGATACCTGTGTAAACTTTAGTATGAAATTGGATATTTATAGCAGTTCACTTTAAGATGTCATACAGAATGGTCATCCGACCAAACCAGCTATACTCCTGTGATGGAGATGTTAACACTGTTCTTAAAGAATAAACTATTTTAAAGTTAACTTACTTAGACTTTACTTGAAGATGTAACATACTAAATCTAATCTATAACACATTTAAGATGACATTTGAAGACAACCCAAATGTGTGTTAACAACAGTAGCACACCAATAAATGGTGGCAACGGTAAAACTCTAAGAACCAGAGAAAGATCTTCCGGAACCAGCGGTAAAACTCTAAGAACCAGAGAAAGATCTTCAAGAACCAGTGGTAAAACTCTTAGAACCAGAGAAAGATCTTCAAGAACCAGCGAATAAAACTCTAAGAACCAGAGAAAGATCTTCAAGAAATCAACAGTAATGAATCTACAATTTTGACTAAGTATCATAGTCCACCGAAGAAATGAAACATTTAATACCAACAAATGAATGTTATACAAACTGAGGAACTGGATCTTCAATCAAAATCCTAAGAAAACCAAGGACTGACATTCAACGTTTACAAAACATTGAAGAAACATATCCAGGAAGCACTACATTCAACGGAAATCGGACCGAAAACATTCACCCAAACATCCACAGGAAGGAACAACCCAGTGCGAGAGAGAGAGGAAATGACGATATCACACTTCGCCATATAAACCGAAGCTAAGTACAATTTCTTATTCATTTCAGTTTTGAGCAGTAAGGTGTAGTTACCACGAGTTGATAGTCCATTATTACTGGGGTGAGTTGTTTGCTAATCTTCAATTTCCTTTCATTAAAGGAAACTGTGTTCAACTTCGAATACTCGTCTAGAAATTTTTTTTCTCTCTGTGCTAATTCCGTTTTCTTTCAGAAGTTCTCGAGAAATATCTTTGTATTCCGTTTTCTTTCAAAAGTTCTCGGGAAATATCTTTGTATTCCGTTTTCTTTCAGAAGTTCTAGGGAAATATCTTTGTATTAGTATCATTGTTTTGGGGAATTTTGTTATAATCTTTATCATTTAGTGCTTATGCGTTTACGCAGTGGACGTCTGTATTCATATAGATATTTTGATAGGATTGCAAGGGGTCGTATAGATAGAAAAAGAAATACCGTAAACATGACGCCCCCTGTGAGCCCCACCCCTGGACCGAGTAACCCAACCGCAGGACATGGTAACCCCCCTCCGATTGTGACACTAGTAAATGCTCGCTCTGCAATCCTTCCTTTTCAGGGTCGGGTTAATGGGTTCTTGCCTCAGAATGTGGAGTCATGGATTTCATCCGCGATGCCCATTTAAATGCTAAACAAATCATAGACCCGTTTGTACAATTACAAGAAGCTAAAAGTTTTATAGACTTTTCTAAAGGAGATGCGAGTGCGTATTTGAGGGGTGTTTCATTTCAAGAAGCAGTTACCTGGGAGGAATTCAAAGTTAGGCTACGTACGGTCAATGGAGGTGAAGAAGCCTTAGATGTAGTTTTAACATTAAGAAATACACTTAATCAAGCCACTATGACTCGGCTTAATGTTATTGAGAGAGCAGCTTAATGAATATCAAGATATTTTAGCTAATTCCACTTAGGTTACTAGAGATAACATCTCCGTGAAAGATTTCTTACGATTAATGTATTTAACTTGCATGACACTTATGTTGCCTGAAGCTTTAGTGTGGTGTTTTGATAAAAAGTTAACGCCAGCAAGTACGGAATTGGATGTATATAAACAGATAAAGATACATATGTCTAAGTGTCCTGATCTTGATCCCGTATTAACACAAGTTTTTGCAAAAAATGAAACAAAGCCACAACAAGTAAATGTATTTATAATAGACAAGTTGCAGGAATGACGTGTTATAATTGCAAACGTCAAGGTAACTTGATTGCGGACTGCAGAACGAGATTCTGTTCGTTACATAATAGTTCGACTCATCCATATAGTCAGTGCTACTCGCGTAAGACACAACAGAATCCTAGAAATACACAGTCAATTCCACAGTCAGTTCCATATGGAAATAAAAAGAAAAATCCTCATTTCAATAAGAAGAAACAGCCAAACGTCAATGTAGTTTAGAATCCAAAACAAACAAACAGTTCTTTGAATAACGCTGATCCTGGGTCGTCAAACCAGACCTCGCAAGGTCAGACTAATTTTCAGAATGTGCAGAGCAAAGCAAATACCACATAATTAACTCCAGTGGGGAAGAGAGTGATGTTGGGTCAAGGTCATTTATGTCAACATCAGTAGTATTGAATAATCAATTTAATGTTTTATCAGATCATTGTGAGGCAAAAGATTTACCTATGAAACACACGGCCGAATTAAGCAAATCAGTGCATGCTCCCGTAGATTTGCAACGAATTCATACAATAATAAGCCAAAATGAGTTACGACCAACATTATATGCTGTAAATTTAGAACACAGATCATTTACATTATTTTTTGACTCTGGTAGTCCACGTAATATCATGGATTTGAGGACACATCATTTGTTGTTTTCGAACTTCCCAATAGAAAAATCCGGAGTAAGACTCCCGGGTATAGGAAATAATGAATTAAATGTAATAGGCGTATCTCATGTTCTGTTCAAGGTCGGTAAGCGCACGTTTGCCGATACATTTGTTGTTGTACAAAACATTGATATGTATCCAGCTGTAATTATAGGATACCCATCTATGGGCAATCAAAACATTATCTTAGCCCCTGCCAAGCACGGCGTGTATATCAAAGGAAAATTCTATAAGTCTTCTAATACCTTAAAATCAGTTTTGGATAAAAAGGAGACGACAAATAAAACAGTGACGTACGTTGAAGAACAAATAACTTGTTTCACTAATAAAGAAATAATATACGCGACCCAACAGAATTTTCGTTCACCCGTAATATCATCTTGCACGCAATCTATCGAGCCGAACGTACCTTCGAATTTAATAGTGCAAGTAAAGAAAACATTACCGGGATCTGAAATATTAATCCTTTCCGACACTTTGAAAACTAACGGATTGTCTGTCACACAAGCTATTTATACAGTAGGCTCACATCAACAATGTAATATTGAAGTCTGTAATCATTGAAATACCACTTTAGTCATTCACAAAAATCAGCATATCTTGGATGTAGAAGTTTATAAACATCGTATTCTTACCGTTGCTGAAATCAATCACGCTCAATCAGTTGCGGATGAATCCCTTTTGCAATCTATTAAAAATAAAATCAATAAAGATATTCAAGACGAAGAAATTCAGCAGAAAATTTTTGAACTTTTAACTGAATATCATGATGTTTTTTCCACAGATGTGATCGAGCATCAAATAAGGTTAAAGGACAAGCAGAAAATTATCTATGTACCCTCGTACACACTCCCTATGAAATTCCAGAATGAAATAAATGATGAAGTAGGTAAAATGCTAGAAGAAGGAGTCATTAGGAAATCGAACAGCCCTTATAATTTTCCATTAATAGTTGTACCGAAAAAAGATTGAACATGGCGTATCTGCGTAGACTTCCATCGCCTAAACGAGGAGACGATCCCTGATCGATTCCCAGTGCCATGTACTGACGATATTTTATCTTTGTTAGGTCAGAATAAATATTTTACCAGTTTGGACTTACTTAAAGGCTTTCACCAGATATCATTAGAAGAAAATAGTATCCCATACACAGCCTTCAGCACAGCCAGGGGACATTATGAATTTTTACGGATGCCTTTTGGTTTACGTTGTGCTCCCATAACATTTACAAGAATGATTAACATAGTGTTTGGAAACTTGCTAGGGGATATATTGCATGCCTATATGGATGACCTTGTAATCTTTTCCAACACCTTAGAAGAACATCTACGTAAATTAGAACTAGTACTACAGAGACTAAGACAACATAACTTAAGGGTAAAGATTAGTAAGTGTGAATTTTTCAAAACAGAATTAGTCTATTTGGGTTTTACGGTGTCAAGCCAAGGTCTTAAAGTAGTCCATGATAAGGTGTCGGCTATCCATAACTTTCCGATACCTACTAATGTCAAGGGAATACAGCAATTTCTGGGTTATAGTGGATATTACAGGCGTTTTATACGCAATTATTCAATAATAGCCGCTCCCTTAACTGATCTTACGAAGAAGGGCGTAGATTTCATATGGTCTGAGCAGCATCAACAGGCGTTTAATACCTTGAAAGATGAACTGTGTAGTTCTCCTATCTTAAAATTTCCTGACTTCGGTAAGGAATTCTTCATTGCAACAGATGCCTCAGACTTAGGAGTAGGTGGGGTATGGCTTCAGCAATATGAAAAACAGTTTTTCCCGATAGCTTTTTATTCTCGAAAACTGAGAACTTCCGAAAGTAAGTATGCAGTAATAGACAAGGAAGGGCTAGTTATTGTTAATTCACTAGTGCATTTTAAGTTCATAATATACGGTTATCCCGTTAAGGTTCTTACTGATCATAAACCACTAACCGACTTCTTTAAAGGCTTCAGCCACAGCCCCAAACGAACTCGGTAGCATTTGATCATTCAAGACTTTGGCGCCAGAATCGGGTATTTACCTGGGAAAGCAAATATCATTGCTGATGCATTATCACGCAACCCCGTGTCATCTTGTACGGAGCCTTTAGCTGAATTAATAGATATATCAACATCCATGCCTATTGTTAAAACGATACCTGAACAAGAAGATTTGGGCTGGAGTGCTGAATTATTACAGACTGAGCTAAGAAAAGATCAGAAATTAGAAAAAATTATAAATGCTTTGAAAGGCAATCATAAGGAAAAGGAATATATAAAGTATAAGCAGCAGAATTATATAATCAAAGACAATATTCTGTGTAGGACCATGATAAGGAAAACCCGCAATACGCCACATGTAACTAACGACCAGGTAGTGGTACCAATCTCACCTATTTCCACTGTCCTGAATTGGTTGCAGGCAAATCCATTGCATGGACACCCGGGGTTCTCATTAATGTCACAGAAAGCCAAATCATTGTTTTATTGGCATACGATGCTTACAGATATAAAAAAACACATAGCTAATTGTCGCACAAGTCAGGAAAACAAAGGGCATACGAAAACACCTGTCAGCCTAGAGGCTTATCCCGTGCCCAATCAACCCTTTGAAAGGATACATTTAGATTTATTAACAGGATTTTACGAGTCAGACAGAGGAAATAAGCACTTCTTAGTAATTGTAGATGCTTTAACTCGATATACAGAACTAATAGCACTTAAAACTAAAACTGCGATTGAATGCGCTCGGAAGTTTTACGAGTGTTACATTTGTAAACATGGAATTCCACACATGATAATCTCAGACTCGGGTGGAGAATTTAATAATCACTTTCTTACCTCATTGTGTGAATTCCCTAGCATAAAGAAAATAAATACCATGATATATCACTCAGAGTCGAATGGGCTAGTGGAAAGAGCAAATAGGAAGGTTTTAAATATATTAAGAGTAACACTAGGGGGATCAGACCCCAACTGGGATATTGCAATACCTGCGGTACTGAGTACTCTGAATCATTCATATCATATATCAATTAAAATGTCACCGCACGAGGCATTGTATGGTACCCCAGTTAGAACGCCTTTCCATGTATTAACGCCTACAACTAATCTATCAAATCCCTTAAAAGAATGTATAAATGCAAGCAAAAGTCGTTTTGATATCCTTCGAAAGAATTTAGAAGAATCACAAATCATAATGAAAAGGAATCATGATAAAATAGCGAAGCCAACTAAAACATATACCGTGGGTGATAATGTATACATACAGGAAAATGTACGTAAAGGACTCAATTATAAACTAACACCTAAGTTTGAAGGCCCATTTAACATTTTGGAAACATTAACGGCCAATAGGTTTAGAGTTCAAAACGTATCCCAACCCACTGATGAGAGAATCATACCATTGGCTCACATAAGAAATTAGAATAAGAGAGAAAGAAGTGAGGAAAAGATTTTTTTTTTTTTGTAAACATTATATGTTAAAAGTTTTTCTTCTTAATACAGGAGTAATTACATATATATTTTCTCGTTACAGGTTTCCAAGATGAAGTTTTTATTGTCCGGAGTGATATTGTTTGCTCAGACATTTTTCTCGTGTGGGATGAGCTCTAAAACTAGAGGTATAGATTTTAAATATGGCACTATAGTTGAAAGACAAGAAGACGTTTTTATTACATCAAGTAACGTAGTTGTTGAAGTGCGTATGCAAGCAATTCTTCTCCCAGAGAATGACGTCACTAGCTTAAAGAGCGCCATTTCAAGGTTTGCTGTTTCATTAAATGAAATGCATAGAAGATATTTTCCTTTTAATACAGAGAATTCGCTTGCATCGACACTAAAAGTTGCAGAGATGCTATCTGACGACTTGCAAAATAAGACTTACGAGGCAGAATCTTTGGCTCGTGACCTTTTGATGTGGACAGTAGGACACGATAAGCTTGAGAAACGTAACCCGTTTATTTTTGCTGCACTAAACATCTTTGGTTCTATTGCAAGTTTAGGCTTAGGAATTTCCAATCGTCTTAAGATTAGTAATCAAAATAAGAAAATTGAGTTCTTGACGCATGAAGATGAATTGATTATGTCAGAACTAAGGAATCAGTTAGCTTCAATCAATCAAATTATGAGTTTGGTAAATGAACTTTCTAGTAATATCAGTCAGATTATGGAAGTACAGGATTTGTTGGCAACGTTAACGTATTATGATTCAAAAAAAGATCACATACATAATAGAGTTGCACATTTCATTGAGAATTCAAAAGATTATGTGAAATATATCACGTTAGCGACTAAAGGTGTACTGTCACCCCATTTGTTGCCAATAAGAGACTTAACGTTAATTGTGGAGAACAGACGGGAGAAATTAGGTTATATTCCTTTGTTAGACGCACGTAGGTTACAATTTTATTACAGCCTAATTACAGTAAGCGTTGAAAATCACAGGATTATGATTACAATTCCCTTTGATTCTTTCGATGCCTGGCAATCTTACAGGATATCACCATTTCCGACTTTCATGACGAATCACTCAAATCCAGTAATATCCAGTTAGACAGGACACGTATTGATTTCCCCAGACAAGGAAACATATACGGTCATTAAAGACTTAAATCAATTAACTCACTGTTCAGACGCAATGGATAAAAAAATATGTACAGCTGACTCATTTGAATTCCATAAAAGCTTAATGGATTCATGCGAGTTAGGTATAGTGCTAGACGGTGCTCTCTCCCTTGCAAATGAAAATTGTCTGGATAAGCTTTATCCCTTTGAAAATAATAAGTTCAATTGCAGACAGAACAACGGCTCGTGGATACGATACGACAAGGCCGGCTTCAATGTATCATGCCCGGACGGATCCACGTCCTATTCCCAAATCTTTGTTGCAGCAGATGGTTGTATCGGGACGTCCCCGAATTACATGGTGCATGGAATTAAGACTATCATCAGAGAACGAGCCTACTTCGCGAACTTCACGTGGTCGACAACAATTCCATCTTTACCTCTCCCATACAATGCACGTGTGGCTAAGTGGTTGATGAAATTGACCGATATGGACCACCCGACACCGACTTATGAAGAACGTCGATTCTACATATTACTAGCAGGAATTAGTGTTACGGTGATGATATTTATCGCCGTTAACATCCTTGTTTGGCGTAGGTTAAAGAGAAATAGTATTGAGATCAAACAGAACGTTTTGCCATGTCCAGATAAAACTCCTTATTTAATTCAATTTAAAGCCATTTGAAACTGGCTCCTTCATTCGTTCAAAGGAGTAATATTGTCTTGGAAAAGTGTTGTACACGAAAAGCAGTTAGTACGCTAGTAATATGTAGTAGAAGAGACTATAGAACATTTGCATTTTAAAAAACATTTAAAAAACATTTAAAAAATAAATAATTTTTTCGGCACCTAATAAAATATATAAGCCTGAATGTTAAAAAACAGAATCTATGGGCATCTAATAAAATATATAAGCCCTATATATATATATATATATATATATATATATATATATATATATATATATATGTAAATATCACCCACGAAATGCATTTAATACCGAATTCTATCTTGGGAATACATATCCACTTGGAATTCATTTTATGGTAACAGCTTCTGGCCGGGTGGTGATTCGAACCACCACCTGTACGGCTAGAAACCATGCTGAGCAGGGACCCTACCGAATTCGGTATTAAATGCATTTCGTGGGTGATATTTACATTAATTAAAATCACGTGTGCTTGTGATATATGTTCATATATATATATATATATATATATATATATATATATATATATATATATATATATATATATATGTACGAAACCATGGTACGTGTACGTACCAGGAATTCGTGTTTGTGCACTAAAATTGTATCTTTACCAAGGTAACAAATATTTTTATTAGTTACCATATTATAATAATCTATGTTTTTGACAAAGGTAACAACTATTCTTAAACAAAGTTACCGAATCATATGTATATCAGTATTTTTTTTTTTTTTTGGTACCATATAATCGTTTGCTAGCAATGTACCATATATGTGATCTGTATTTATCATGCATTTTTTCTTTGTTTTGGCAATATTTGTTAAGTATGCATTATTATTTTTTTAATGTGCCTATTTGAACATTCGTCCTCATTTGCTTATGGCTAAAGTTGAAAAAAAAAAAAAATAATAATATGTATATATCCAGTCACACTCCTAGTAAACATATTTTGACGTATTGTTAAATTTTTAAAAATTTAGGTAGCTGACTGAGCTAATGTGGAAGTAAGAGAAGTGTGAGAAATGCCATAGTCATATTCTAAGCAGGATGCGATTCCCAAACCTCAGCAATGTAACATTTTTCATGAAGAGTAAACACAACCAAGCCCCGTGAGAAAGAAGTTGTCTGTGAGAATGGAACAAGTACCTTCCGGTATAAATGTTGTGTTTACTATAAATCCATAAAGGTTGAGATACCTGTGTAAACTTTAGTATGAAATTGGATATTTGTAGCAGTTCACTTTAAGATGTCATACGGAATGGACATCCGACCAAACCAGCTATACTCCTGTGATAGAGATGTTAACACTGTTCTTAAAGAATAAACTATTTTAAAGTTAACTTACTTAGACTTTACTTGAAGATGTAACATACTAAATCTAATCTATAACACATTTAAGATGACATTTGAAGACAACCCAAATGTGTGTTAACAACAGTAGCACACCAATACACGTAGTCTTCTATTACCTTCACCCACACCCAGTATAGCCTGTATACTGTTGATCAGTTATAAAAGAGCTCAGCTATCACTATACAAAAAATCTTTCAGATTAGCAAGTAGGAGTTAGATGACATATGTTTATCTATGGCACAGTTGTGTTTCTTTTACAGATCTATCAATGTCTCATTGGATCCTGTCAACATAGCTAGACATTGAACTTTCTAATAAAAATTGAGATTTTTTTTACAACTTTAGGCTGGTTGAGCCTCCTGTGTCCTTTTTGTATGCAAATGTCTATTAACCGTCTGCTAAACTCATCGCAAATCTCAGTTCATGCAGACAGCCACCATGACAGTTACATTACTGTAGCCCCTGGCCTATTCACCTGGGGATGGACAATATTCTTCTGGTCCACCTGGTCTTACATAGTCCTTTCCAAATTCTGTATAAAGATTTCATTTAATATATTTCATTCTTGCAGCTGATATCGTCAAAACTTTACACCTGTCAACAAAAATGAAGTAAGGACACCACGTTATGCACATGCATCAGTGTGTTTTGAACCTCATGTGCGTGCATCAGTGCGTTCAAGAGTTTTGATGCACCTAAATGTGACTGGGCAGTCTTGGCTTTGTCTCTAGCTTAATTTCTTCACTTTCTTTTATGAAATGTCCATAAGTAAATAAATAGATCGTGCAAGATGCATGCCTCATCCTGTGTGATGATTGCTTCCAGTCCTCTTTCAACAATAATCAACTCCCCAGTACGGTTTTCCTCTGCCTCTGCCCCAGCAGCTGCTGCTTGGTGAATTCTGGTGAGCATAAAAGAAACCCATTCTGGTACAACCTAGGAACATAAATGGTGGGTTACCCTTAAATCTGCACTCTTTGTTGTAGATTTAACACCTTCTCCTTCACTTAAGCCAGATGGCTCTGTCACTCACTGTCCAAAGGAAAAGGCAATGTTTTTGGCTGATGTGTTTGTCAGTAAACAGAGTAATAAGAAATTTCATCTTCCTCATTCGTGTTTTCCAGAGGCTAAACTAATTAGTTTAGCTTTTCAGTTCCATGAAATTAGAATACTCTTGATGAGCCTAGATGCTTATGAAGGCGTGGACCAAAATGGTATATTTTTTTCTTTTTTTATAAAGACCACTGATTTATTACCTTCTAAGACTTCTGTTATTTTCTGCAAGTTAGTAACAAGAGGTTCATTTTGCACTTGTTAAAAAATTGGTAATGTTACTCTCTTAGGTAAATGTGTTTGTGGTTGCTCTAGCCCAGCTGATTACCACCAAATTTCCATAACCCTCATATTATCTTAATTTTTAGAATGCTTAAAGAAGTATGCTGAAGGTAATAATCTGTCCCCTAGTTTGCAATTCAACTTACACAAAACTATTGGAGCATGTGATACCCTTTTTACAATTTTAAATGCTGTACAAAAAAAAAAAAAAAAAAAAAAAAAAAAAAAAAACACTTGATTGTGACCAGGAAGTTCGTATGACTGCCATTGACCATGTTATTCATGAGGCCCTTGTTCTCAAGTTCAAACATTTGGGAGTAGATGGATCTTCTCTTAGCATCTTTATTGATTTTTTCAAAGAAATAGATTGCAAAACGATGTTGATGATAGGTACCATATTGGAATGGGATATCCGGTGTTCCTGGAGGTAGTGTTTTGGACCCATTATTTTCCATACTACATACACATAATTTGTGATTTGGCTTGGAAAACCAGCTCATTGCATGTACAAATATTGCTACACACTTTGCTTCTATCTCCTGAATGTAATATTTGGGGTTTTCTAAATCAAGTAATAGAGCTCTAGCTAATACTAGCGTACGGTATAAAATATGGTGCATGAAGCTGAATCCTAACAAAATTCAAAGTATTATTTTAAGTAGGTGGAGGAAATGAGATCTTCGACATCCAGATCTCTGCATTAATAATGTTCCTTTAACTATATGCATCTTTGAAATTTTAGGTGTGATTCTTGATTGCAAATTTACTTTCGTGAAACTCATTCGGTCTGTTTCTTCTGCAAGTGCATAAAAATGTCGTATTTTGAAGGCCTTTTAAGAACTTCCGTGAACAACCAATCTGAAGTTATGTTTTAATTCTTTCATTCAATCTTGTTTCGAGTATTGTACTCCTATATAGTCTTCAGCCGTAGGATTTGTTCTTAACTTGTTGGGCTGGAAATTACTTAGTTTTTTATGCATGTTGCATGAGATTTTTCATAATTCTGACCATCCCTTGCTTTCAGATCTTTCCAGAGTGTACCATCCTGTGCGTAGTACTAGGTATGCAGTTGATTCTAATAGGCTTGCCTTCTCCATAATAAGGCTTAATACTAAACAGTATTTTTGAAGATTTATTCCAGCTGTGTCAAATTGTGGAATGGTCTTCCTAATCAGCCATTTGAATCGATGGAACTTCAGAACTTATTACATATAGCGAATGTTTTTGTGATGAACAGGCTGACATAAGTCTCCCCTCATAGTTTATATTTGACAGATTTATTTTAACGTTGTTACTGATCTCAAGATATTTTATATTCCTTATTTATTACTTCTCATATAGTTTATTTCCTTATTTCCTTTCCTTATTGGACTATTTTTCATTAGTGGAGCCCTTGAGCTGATAGCATTTTGCTTTTCCAACTAGGACTGTGGCTTAGCTAATAATAATAATAATAATAATAATAATAATAATAATAATAATAATAATAATAATAATAATAATAATAATAATAATAATAATAGCGCAAACTTCAGTGCTTTATTAAGGAATGAATCACGAGACACTCTGACTCCCATTTTTATGTAAGCCAGCAGGGAAGGAATAAAATGCCATTTTTTTCCTCATCTCCATGTAAGCTTTGTTCCTACAAAATCCTCGCCATCCTATAACTATTATTCTAATTAATTGTTTACATTGAGGCAATTTTCTGGTCAATACAAAAACTGCCGAATAAACACTGCGAATGTAAACTTCTGCTGTAAAAACTTTTTACATTCTAATGATTGAAAAAGTATTGAATGTTACTAAGAACTACTAAATCATCACAAGAGTATATAATCACAAGATATTATATAAAATCATGATTATATACTGTAGTTTGATTATAAAATATCAAAGGTTTAAGCAAAACGTCTGTAAATTCTAGAATCAAAAAAGCTAATAAAAGTGAATATATTATTGAAATATATTCTAACTGATTTAGAAAGCGTTACCTAGACGAGTCATATGCACCTAGCTTACGTTTAAAAAAAAAATCTCTGCATGCAAATTGCAGCATCAGGGAGAGAAAATCTGCATTGTACATTAAGCAGCTTCCAAGGGGTCGGATGCCTAACTGGTGACAATCAAAGGTTGACGAGAAAGGGCGGAAATTTCCTAAAATATTGTTGGATATGAAGGATGAAATTATAACAATTTACGAAATGACGATTTGAAATAGCTTGGGCTCAGGATACGTTTAGACAAAGAAAAAAGATGAAAAGCTTTTGTAAGTGGTAATTACTTTTAGAAAAAATATGGTCAGGTTTAAGTAGAGGTAATTAGTTATAACATTATTAATTGTTGGTGAACGAATTAAGAAAATTTTAATGTAATATTAAACTAGTCAAAAATATTAAATAATTTAAAAAGATTACACTACGAATTGATGATAAAACATTAAGAATGTAATACCTTTCATTTATGTTTATTTGATATAATAGTGAATAAAACGAACAATTCTAACCTTCATACAATAGCAGGGCAGGTAATATAAGGAAGGAAGAGTTAAAATAATAGATGTCCTTTAACAAAAACATAGACTAACAGCATTAATCATCGGCAGTAGATTATAAAAAATATGGATGAAAGGGTGGAATTATTGTAATCGTAAATCACAAGTTGAAATTAAAATAAGATCCGAGGACAATTTCAATGATACTCAATAAATCAAAATTTATAACATCAATTCAAAAGAAAAGATAACCGAAATTTCAAATGATCTAGGACCAAAAAAAAAAAAAAAAAAATGGGAGACGAATAGTCTTCATAAAAGGCAAAGCGTAGCGAGTGAATAAACAAATATGGATAAACAAAAAAATTGACGGACGCCGCGCGCTAAAGTTTGATTGGTCTGAAATGGCGCACTGTGGGGATGTCACTTGGCAGTCTGCGGTCCGATAATAAAGATGGCAGGCGGTGGCTGCTTTGGCAAAGGACACATTTATGGGCTTTTGGACCAACGGCCGACCGTGGAAGGGGCGAAAGAAGAATGTCAGAGAGAAGGAAAAAAGAGGGAGGAAAGTAGATGAACGATGATAAGAACAGAGACCAAAAGAAGCAAGGGAATAAAACTTATTGGGATTAATTGATCGGAAAATTGTAAATAGTATTAATGCTGGTGCGGGTTTAGTGGGCAAGGATGCAATCGAAGGAAGTTCAGGAAAAAATAATTTGTGAGTTTTGCTGTCAATTTGAAACACGAGGCGACAAGGAAAGAGATGATTCTTCAAAAAGATGTAAAAATTGTTGTGGAATTAGTTTCTCTCTCTCTCTCTCTCTCTCTCTCTCTCTCTCTCTCTCTCTCTCTCTCTCTCTCTCCGCATAAATATATTAGTGTTTTTTTGTAATATGAAAATATTTTGGTTGGCGCAGAAAAAACCATTGATTGAAAGCGGTTCCGAACCAGTTACTTGTTGAATGAGTAATTCAAATATCTAGTTTTTTCGGAGAGAAATTCCTTAAACCACTATGTAACAATCTATTAGATGCTATTCACTCGTCAGAGAGAGAGAGAGAGAGAGAGAGAGAGAGAGAGAGAGAGAGAGAGAGAGATTAAAACCACAATTCCCAGTGAAGGGTTACAACGTTTCCACGGTTACAAGCGATCCCTTCAGCTGTAAACAATTAAACAAAGCTTTCATCAAAAGCTGAAACAATAAGACCCAATACAGCATAGAACTTAATGGTGACTGAGTCGAGAAAGTTACTGTATCACATAAACATCCTAACGATGCTAAATTAGTTGGACAGGAGGGAGGGGATAGATGTGAATCGGGGTGTCATAGAAGGACGAACAATTATTAAGAGTCGTAAAAGTGTAGTCTGTCGTTAGTAAATGAATCGCTTAATAAAAAAAAAAAAAAAAAAAAAAAAAAAAAAAAAAAAAAACGAAATCCTTTAAACGGCACTTACCCAAAGCCGTATCATTTCCTACAATAAATTTTAACGAGGTGTTTATGAGGCCCAACGATGATCCTAGGCACGATATCAAGAGCGAAATTGAAACTGACGTTAATGATTTCATGGATCACTTCGCCGCAAGGATTCAAGGAAGGGTCGGGGCGGAGGATGCATGAGAAATGATGATAAATGACCTTACAGGGGAAGGCTTTGGAAAGAGGATTTAAAAGCTGAGATACTGACAAACGGAGATGATGGGAAAAGATTAAGCATTAATGAACGAAATTAATGTCTTTTAAATTGGTTTGGTTCGAGTTTTTTTTTTTTTAACTTACCCGAAGTTATGAATTTTATGAGTATATAGACAAACGTAGCTTCGCAATAAGACCACAGAAAGAGAGAGAGAGAGAGAGAGAGAGAGAGAGAGAGAGAGAGAGAGAGAGAGAGAGAGAGAGAGAGAGACTGTAACTGGTGGTTGTGATATTGAATCATCATTGCATCGTCACTGAAATGTTGGTCTCAGTAACTCGAAGAGCCAGATTCTCTAAGCTGGTGTTGAAATCCGCAGAGGCTCGACGAAGCAGGTGCTGTAAGATTTGCGTCCTCTCCGAATGGCAGAACTCACTATTATGACCCTTAGGAAATTGCTACCATATAGACGAGTTTTGCTTGCCCTAGCGCTTGCCTTTTCTCGTGGTTTTATCTCGATCTATTCCATTAGATCTTCTCAACCTTCGTTTTAGTTTCTGCTCGTAAACACCCGAGAAGAAAGGTGAAGATCACATCCCTCCCTGTGAAAATAAGCAACTTGTTAATTTCATGCATTCATTTGCAGTAAACTTAGCTGAAATATTATGATATAATATGATGCTTAACGATTGCCAGAGCTCAGATAAAATGTCATGTTTTATGATACCGAAGCCTTAATTTAGCCTTGTCAGCAAGTATTATGCTATGAATATAATTCTGGGTGCCAGAGCTTGGCTGACTCATACTCAGGGTGTAGCATTTTAGCATTGTGTAGAAAATTAGTAACGTCTTGTCGTCCCCTTTCCAATTTGAGAAGGAATGGAAATCTTATTGGATAGATAGAATATGAGAAATTGGAAGAAAGTTTTAAGAAAGATCAAACGAGGAAACGACTTTATGCAAAAAAAAAAAAAAAAAAAAAAAAATGTTGCCAGTAAAGTACTCAAGGCACTGCTAACTTTAACCTTTCCAGTGTTGTAGGAGTCAAATCTGCTAGTCTTACAAGATACAAAACACGATAAAGTAACTCATACAAATTAATACCTATAGAAAGAAGACGCCGCTAAAATGAAGCTAAGGGAATGTAAGCAGATATCCCAATCTACTTTTTTTTTTTATTTCAAAAAGGGCGTTATGATTAGTTACAGACATCTTAAAATCTGAGCAATAATCAAGAATGTCATAGTCTTGTCCAGTAAAGATCTCATTTAGTGTAAGTGATGAAGAACCAATGGAAGAAACGTGATATTTTTCTCAGAGGTAAATTATTTTTTGTGAATTGTGGGATGTTTTTGAAATACATTTCATATACAAAGGAGAAATGCTCAATAACATTAACATGACTTATGAAATGAAGGAACTGCAATTTTGATGAATAGTCTGAAGTCAGAATCGACCAGACAAATGCAGTAGCCTATAACATTAGATGCATGTGGCAAGTTATGAATCTCGATAATGCTAATATAGATAAGAGTAATAGAATAAAGATAATGATCATTATCATAAAAATGATAATGCTATTGTGACTGCGTTAATTGCATATGGTTCACTAACGATCTCTATTTATGTAAAGAAACGCAGTTTTTGTAAACATTGAAGAGGATATAGGTATCGCAGCCTCGACTTTCGTACAGAAGAGAAACGTGATCAGAACTAACATGACTAAGCTTATGCCCATTCATATGTGAATGCTTATGTGTGGGTTTTGAGTCATAAGAAACAATGAAGAAATAGAAACGCAAGTGTGGCTGACGCCTCTCTCTCTCTCTCTCTCTCTCTCTCTCTCTCTCTCTCTCTCTCTCTCTCTCTCTTAATGGATACATGTCCCATATTCCATGAAATGGTAGACTCCTACCTAAAGAAATTCCATTTAATGCTGAGCGCTTCATTGACTTTCACAAATCAACGAGCAGGATGTTTATCAGAGCAAATAGTCTTGACGTACGTTTATGACGTGCTAAGCCTAAACGTGGAGTCCCGATTCTATAAAAGTAATAAAGCACAACCTTGAGATCCCATCCCGAGAAAGAAAGAGAGAGAGAGAGAGAGACCGTCTTCCCTCGACTTTTACCGAGATAATCACCAGAAAGTTCATTAAAAGCAGCTAACGGAGGCCGATATGTGATCCCGGGCCGATAAAGGTCGTATTCAGGTAGATTTGAGGGAAGATAGCTATCCCGGGGAGAGAGAGCGAGGGGAAGGAATGATAACCGAGAAGGGGAAAAACCTGATGTAGAACTGTTGTGATGAGATCTTGAGAATAGATGAGGGAAAAGAAGAAAGCTTGTGAATTTCGTATTGTCGATCCAACTTCACTGAAAAGTGATAATATGGGTTGCAAGGCCAACACACCAGCCACCGGTTGAGATACTACCGCTAGAGAGTTATTGGATCCTTTGACTGGCAATATAGTACTACATTGGATCTCTTTCCCAGGGTTACGGCTCATCTTTTCTTTGTCTACACATACACCGAATAGTGGGGCCTATTCTCTTCACGTTCTCCTCTGCCCTCATACACCTGACGACACTGAGATTACCAAACAATTCTTCTTCACTCAAGGGGTTAACTTTTGCAATGTAATTGTTCAGTGGCTACTTTCCTCTTGGTAAGGGTAGAAGAGACTCTTTAGCCATGGTAAGCAGCTCTTCTAGGAAAAGGACACTCCAAAATTAAACTATTGTTCCCTAATCTTCGGTACTGCCATATCCTTTGGTAAGAGTTCTTTTGTTTGAGGGTACACTCGGGCACGCTATGTATTTCGTGTTTCTCTTCCTCGTGTTTTATAAAGTTTTTATAGTTTATATATGAAATCTAATTTAATGTTGTTAATGATCTTAAAATATTTTATTTGGATTGTTATTACTTCTATTCTAGTTTATCCATTTCCTTGTTTCCTTTCCTCACTGGGCTATTTTCCGTGTTGGAGCCCTTGGGCGTATAGCATCATGCTTTTCTAACTATGATTGCAGCTTAGCTAATATATATATGTATATATATATATATATATATATATATATATATATATATATATATATATATATATATATATATATATATATGTGTGTGTGTGTGTGTGTGTGTGTGTGTGTGTGTTCATGTGTGGGTCTGTGTGTGTGTGTTTGTTCGTGTATGTCTGTGTGTGTATTTTAAACATGCAAAAAGGAAATTTTTCTATATTAAACACATGAATTTGTTTAGGCTATCTTTTTTTGTTGATTTTTTTTTAATGATACGAATTAGCCTAGAAAAGCTTCGAACGAATGGTCATATTACTGATACATCCATGTGCAATAATGAGGACCTTCATAAATATAGAATTTTACTTGTATTTCGACATTCATTATTCAACCTAGTTTCATAGATTCCTCTTGAAACAAATACCTTTATAATAATTTCAGCATCAAGGAATTAACTTTGACCATTAATACGTCGTTTTCTGGGTGCGAAGATTTAAAGCCTTGCAAAATAGCCAAGATGAATGGCTAACATTGGAGCAATATCAAGCTACATAATTAATCATTCGCTTCTGCATCATCAAGTAATTTTGGACTACGAGAGAGAGAGAGAGA
>NC_090735.1:107166140-107173640 GCF_036898095.1 Palaemon carinicauda
AGTGAGTAACAAGGCTTATTGGGAAGTGGCCGCAACTTATTTTGATGTTTTTGAAAATAGATTTGATTCCACTTTACAATAATCTGCTAAGGCTCCAAAGATCATAATGTTATCCAAGGGGAAACTTGGCATTATTCCAATTTACAGTGGCCGAAGAAAATTCGTGTTTTGTTCTTTTATTGACTTACTAGATTTCTCTCATTCTCGATGTAATTGACTTTATCTTATTAGTAATTAATTCAACCTTAAGTACTCCAAAGATTGTTATATATCCGTCATATCTTAATGGCAATCCATAATATTCAAGACATAGGTTCGTTGAATATTTGTAAATGTTTTACTGTTCGTGAGTTTCTTCCATATATTCACAAGCCTTATAATGTAAACTTAATTTTTATTCACTGGCCTTTGACTATAAACCTCTAAATAGGATGTTTTCCACTAAATTTTCTTTTTAAACTGTTATTGATAATCAAAATACGTAGCCCACATGCACCGATGTACGTATGCGCAAACAAAGAGGAAAGTTGTACGTAAGGACATCTAACAACTGTAATTTGTATTCCAGTCTTATGTGGCTTATTCTTTCCTAACCATATATATATATATATATATATATATATATATATATATATATATATATATATATATATATATATATATATATATATATATATATATATATATATATTTATATATATACTGTATATATATATATATATATATATATATATATATATATATATATATATATATATATATATGTATATATATATATGTGTGTGTGTGTGTGTTTGTAGAGAGAGAGAGAGAGAGAGAGAGATATCACCCAATGACAAAAATTACCAGATTCACCCAGGATATACAGAGTAATTTAGGTTAAGTATTCATACTTCCACTTTATTCTTATTTCATATTCATATAGTAATTATTTAAGTAGTACTCTTAATAAGAGGGATAAAGGCTGCATCAATGGTTAGTTCTCAATACCATGTTTAGCTTCGGTTTTCGAGAGCGCAATTACTTTTACATGTTCTGACGGTTTTTAGTATTATGGATTGACGTCATAGATTTTTTGGACTGATATTTTTTCAAAAGACAACGATACTTGACCATTTTTTTTTTTTTTACATATATTTTATTCCAATTTGAAATTAGAAGACTTATTTTTGAATCTTTTTTTTCGCTGGATTCCTTATGTTCCTTATGTTTGAATTTACATTTTCCTGAAAATTACGTTGAAAAAACTTTAATCATTACCACTTAATATTATGAAATATGATCTTTGATAATCTTCCTCTCTATATATAGTTATTAATATCTTACTCTCTCTCTCTCTCTCTCTCTCTCTCTCTCTCTCTCTCTCTCTCTCTCTCTCTCTCTCTCTCTCTCTCTCTCTCTCTTCAATTGTGTCTACGTATTGATTCCCCGAAGTGCTTTATTTCTGTACCTGGTACAATACATTATCCTGACGAAATTAATAATGATTAGCTTTTCGCAAACAATCGGACCAAGCTAATGATAAAGCTAGGTAGACCACCAAGTCTACAGCAGATAAACAACAAATTTCAAAGATTCAGTTATAAACTTTTGTTGGTAAACAAAATGGGATTTTTCTCCCTCTTATTTATATCTTTTTAATTCCATTTGATTTGGAGGAGATCACCGGATTAAGTTAATTACTTGGCAGTGAAGGGATAATTTTTTTTTTTTTTATTTGGCTCAGTTGACAAACATGGTCGGATTCCACAACTCTGCCATGAATTTCCAAAGACATATTCTTCCTCATTTTGTACCTGTCTTAGTTGATGTATAAGCTTAGAAAACTTCGTACTTCAACGAAGACAAATATTGCCTGAGGAATGACAGTTATGTTAAGAAGATTCGGGGACTTGTGTTCAACATCTTGCTTATATTGATTGAGCGATTAAGAGATCTTTTTCCTGGCAATACCTACACCACTGACTTGCATTGCTATTGGAACAAGGTTACGAAAGAGAACTATTTGCTCGCGATGGCTGGAGAAGGAAGAGGAGGAGGAGGAGGAGGAGGAGGAGGAGGAAGAGGAGGAGGAGGTGATAAAGATGTGTGAGGAGGAAGAGAGCAGAAAAGAATCAGGTGACCTAATTTACTAAGCTTTGTTTTGACATTACATTTTTACGTGTTTCATACAAGTAAGGGTGGGGGATATATTCAATGCCTTCTCCAAAGAAGAATTTTATATAGGTATTGAAGAATAAGAAGAAATTATATATAGCCTAGCTGCTCTCTCTCTCTCTCTCTCTCTCTCTCTCTCTCTCTCTCTCTCTCTCTCTCTCTCTCTCTCTCTCTCTCTCTATCTAACACATAAAAACGCATCCATTATATATATATATATATATATATATATATATATATATATATATATATATATATATATATATATATATATATACATATATTAATTTTTTCGTATATAACTAGCCAATTATATCAATTTACATACGCATTTATATATACACATACCTATGTATGAATTTGTATTTTTTGTTTATTTGAATATCAATTTACATATTAGTACGTGTATATATATATATATATATATATATATATATATATATATATATATATATTTATATATATAAGATATAATATATATACATATATATTTGTATATATATATATATATATATATATATATATATATGTGTGTGTGTGTGTGTGTCTTCCTGTACACGCACACACATACACACACCCATATATATATATATATATATATATATATATATATGTGTGTGTGTGTGTGTGTGTGTGTGTGTGTGTGTGTGTGTTTGTGATGATTCCTTTGGTTTTTCTTATAATAAAGCTTCACAATAGATCTTCTTATTAATTGTCTAGTATTTTTACCTTTACTTACTATTTCTTAATTGTATTTTAGTCCATTCTGATTTAATACTTAATGAGTTTCTCAGGAACTAACATAAAAAAAGTTACCTGGGTGAGGGATACTCGTTGCCAAATTTTTCATTTACTAGACAAAAAAGGTTGAGCAGTCATGTACAGTATAGATTTATAAGAGAATGTGTTTTACATAAATCTGTAGCGTTGAATTCAGAAGTCTTGACACTGGCTGAAGTGTTAGATGTTTCCTTGTTTTAATTGGGCCTATACGTCAATCGTAGGCCATCTGCCGTCGCTGAAGTAAGAGCCTCCGTCAGGTGTTGGGAAGGCTGGCGCGATGTTCTAATCGCCGCGGTCACTCTGGGACGTCACGCTAGGCACACAGAGTCTATCAGGTGCGGGCCTTCGTTTCAAGGGATAAATGGTTCCCCTTAATTCCTCGGCTGCTAAACGTCCTGAATATACGCCGTCCTTCAGTTAATGTATGTGCAGCTACAACTCGTTCGCCTCCAGTCCGGCAAGGTAAAGTAGGCCCTTGGACCTACAGTAGTATACTGAGTAACTTTCTAGGAAGGAGAGAGAGAGATCACTTGTTTGTTTGTTGTTGTTGGAGTATTATAGCCAACACTTGTTGTTGGCACGGGCCTTTCCCTTGGTTGGCCCGTAGGTAATCTGTAAAATTATAAGATGATTATATTAATGGAAATTTGAAAGGTTTTTAGTCGTAGAAAAAGATGTGGACAGGGTAAGGATGATGGTGGTAGTAGTAGAGGGCCATCATTTCTCGGATAGTGGTAGTTTGAAAATTGGGGGTGTAAGTCCCTTGAAAGGTAGAGAAAAGGATGTGGGTGGGGTTGTCCAACCCTTTACTCACAAAAGCCCCTATTACACTTATCCGGTTTCCTACGGCGCCGTCGGTCGCGATGCTAGCATATGTTCAAACCGGAGCGTGTGATAGCAAATTGGCCGTATGAAAGCTCACCCACAGCCGGCCGGATGAACTTTTGCCAGTACTAAAGTTGGCCGTACGGCCGTAGCAGTCAGGACCGAGGACGTAGCGTGTAATTGCTCACCATATGGTATGACATCAGTCTGAGTGGCTGAAGGACGCTCATGTTGACTATTTGCTTCTCTCATGCAAGTGTCCTTTTTTTCTGTTAAAGGTGATACCTGACTTAAGAGTACAAATATGATTATGTGTCGTGATCCATTCGCATGTAGTTAAACCAGTCATCTTTTTCTAGTGGTAGTTCCTTCATTAAGTTAACATGAGAGTATTTTTGTCGTTTATGCAGACATTGTTTGAACCAAATCTTCCTTTTTCTTGTTTTCACCTTCAAGTAGCACGCTAGAGCAATAGGAACGAGAATGTCGTCGAGATAAGACACGTCACTCCTCCACCACAAACAGTGCCACACTGATCCACTTGCCTCCGGCCGTTCAAATACGTGTAATAGCTCTAGCCGTAAGCCATAATTTTCCTATGGCGCCGTAGGCCAGGTTGGCCGTAGGAAACCGGATAGTGTAATAGGGGCATAAGGTTCCTGCGGAGGGATTTTTAGTGGTAGATTAGTTGAGAAGGTACAGAAGATGATATGAATAGAGCCTTACAATGAGGGGATGAGATGGTGCAAATGAAAAGATGAGGTCTTTACCTTGGTGGAGGTAGTGTTGAAAGCAACTGCGAGTGTGTGTCTATGCTTTCGACAATTACCTTTGCCAGTGTGGCCGCTTGTTTCACGGCCTGTGGGGAGTTAGCGTCTACAAGTAGATCACCTCGTAGCTGTGCTGTTTCTCTGCATTCTAGTAAATAGTGCATGAGGGTTTGTTGTGGTGTGACATCACAGTGCTCACATGGTCTCTGGATGTTATCTAGGATTTCCCAGTTTGCTTGGTATCCCAGCCGGAGTCTGTGTATACATACAGCCTGTTTCCTTGGGGTATATCTGTCTATGGGTGGAGGTTCTAGCTCCGTGGCCCATTTGTACCATGTGGCAGAGGGAGAGCCATTCTCTATCCTCATGTGTAGTTCCTTAATTAGGTTGTCCTTGATCTGTGTCTTAATTTTGCTTTTAATTTGTTGCAGTGCAGGCTGTATGGGCACCTGTACATTATGAATGTATTTGGTGCTTTTGGCTAGCTCATCAGCCAGAGAGATCATCTCTCACTGTTGCTTATATATCGTAGTCCTGGGCGTGTCAAGCTGCCCTTAATCACGTGATGATTTCTTGGTTATCGCGCCTCTTTTCGTATGGGTCCCATGAGTCATTCGGAGAAGGGAACAGGACGCCTATGGATGTTTATGAAAAATATCACTAGACTCAGCGGAATTCCGCGAAAACAACTTCCTAACTCCTCGTTTGCTCTCGTCTCTCTCTACAATTCTTTATATATCTTTACAATTATTACTAACTGCATTTGTCTCTCTATTTCTTATTAACTAATGAAACACACGAATAAAGGCATCAATAACATACATAAACCTTCTGCATATGAAATTTATCCAAATAAATCATTTGTCTGACATATATATATATATATATATATATATATATATATATATATTTATATAATTTATAAATATATATATATATATATATATATATATATATATATATATATATATATATATATATATATATATATATATATTCTATCACTAACACTCGGGATATTCATTTATTCATATAAGCCAGAAATACCTTCTAATATCAAATTCACTATATATATATATATATATATATATATATATATATATATATATGTATATATATATATATATATATATATATATATATGTATATATATATATATATATATATATATATATATATATATATATATATATATATGAATGAGAAAGCTATTGATTTTTTCAAAACTTCTGCAGTAATGAAAGCCCTTCAGAGACAATAAGTAGATGAATCCTAGGTTAGAACTCTTTAAAATATCTACAGCCATGCTAAAACTATATAAGATAGTGAGAAAATTCAAATGGAGAAATGAGTTAGACATGGATACCCCATCTCTACTAAATAATTTGCAGGGCCCCTAGAAGAGTTTAGATTTGGAAAATTATCATTAATGGAACATAACATAATTTCTTAAGATTTTCAGATGACATAGTTCTATTTAGTCAATCATGGGATGAATTTCAAAATATAATAGAAGATTTAAATAGTGAGAGCAGAAATGTAGGACTGAAAATAAATATATAAAAAAAATAAGATAATGTACAATGAAAGTACATAGACAACAAATAAAGGGTTATAGACGAATATATATAATTAGGATAGAAACTACGTTTTTCCTCAGGAAATGAGGCCGAAATCAAAAGAAGGATAAAAATGGGACGAAGGACTTTCGGTAAGCAATATGAAATTATGAAAAGTAAAATGCCACTTTCTCTTTAAGAAAATTATTTAATCACATGGTCCTACCAGTATTAACATATGCATCACAAACTTGGAGCCCTATCAAAACCATAGAACATAAGCTCGTTACAACTCAAAGAGTTATGGAAAGAAGGAAAAAATGATAATGGGACTAAATCTAAGAGAGAGAAAAGCGCAACATGGATACAAGAGCAAACTAAAGTAGAGGATATTCTAACAAGAAAAAGGAAACGAAATGGAGAAGGACAGAAAATATGATGAGAATGATAACTATTAGAAAGACATTATGAAATACAGAATGAGTCCCTAGATATTGCAAATGATACAGGGAAATGAAGAGACGTTGGTCGATTGACGAGCTAAGAAATTACGGGTATAGATTGGCATAGAAAATCAATAAACAGATGCGAGTGGAAAGACTTGACTTAGTCCTTTGTTTTGCAGTGGACTTTTTACGGCTGATGATGTATATATATATATATATATATATATATATATA
Source organism: Palaemon carinicauda (assembly GCF_036898095.1). Taxonomy (NCBI): domain Eukaryota; kingdom Metazoa; phylum Arthropoda; class Malacostraca; order Decapoda; family Palaemonidae; genus Palaemon; species Palaemon carinicauda. The sequence goes on from NC_090735.1 coordinate 107,172,915, forward strand.
TATATATATATATATATATATATATATATATATATATATAAATATATATATATATATATATACATATATATATGTACATATATATATATCTATATATATATATATATATATATATATATATATATATATGTACACACATATATATATGTATATATAGGTACATATATATATATATAAATATATATATATATATATATATATATATATATATATATATATATATATATATATATAGTTATATATATATATATTTATATACATATATATATATATATATATATATATATATATATTTATATATATATATATATATATATATATATAAAGAATTTAGATATATTTTTCGAGACTCTTGACATTGAAATAGCTTTCAATCATTAAACCATGTACACTGTTGTTAGGGAAATAGTTTTGAACTAATCTCGAAAAAACAACTTGTTTCAAATATCCTTTAGAATATTATTGTTTAACCTCGAGGATCATTTAAGAAACGAACTTTACGCACAAATACTGATACGACAGTTCTTTCTCAAGTTACATACACCGATTTGCATTATTCATGTTACATCTCTCTCAAGATGATAGTTACAGTAGAAAAGTTTGTAAAAGCGCAAGAGAGCAGCATATCAATTTATTATTTTTTTGGGACAAAATATTATAGAGCGTCTAGACCAGCAGGCGCCTCTGGTGGCATCACTGCGCAGTCCTTCCTGTAAAACAACTCGA
>NC_090735.1:107178640-107203640 GCF_036898095.1 Palaemon carinicauda
AAAAGGGCAAAAGAAGAATTGATAGGCTGAGTAATATGAAAATACGTGGACTAAGTGGTTTAATGTTTACTGTAGATGAGAAGATACTTTTGAGTGTTTTGAGTTAGTTCAAAATGGGCGTAAAAAGGTTAGTGAAAATAATTTCTTATTTAAAGGTATTAGTAGATAGGAAAAAAGACAGCCCAAGAATGGGTGGGATAGAGGCCTTGAACGATATACTAGAGAAGAAAAACGTTAATACCCTGGGTACTTGATTATTGTTGTAGCTTGCCTACCCCTTTCGACCAGACACGGGCTCTTGCAATAAAAAGGGGCCCTCAAAAATATGAGTGGATGGTGCCAAAATAGGATTAAATAGTGCCAAAATAGGAGTGACTGATACAAAAATATGAGTGGATGACGCCAAAATAATAGTTGTGGCTGTCAGCAAGAGACGATTGGATGGCGCCGCGTGCGTAGGGGGTTCAATGGGTTAGTGATGAGCCTTCTATACATATGTATAGGATAGAGCGGTCATGTTTCGGAAGTTTTGCTTCATATAGGTTCATCTCGTATTTAGCAGTTAAAGTACAAAAATAATTAATACATTTTCTTCCTGAAGCCAAACAAAGTTAGTGAACATTTCTGAAAATTTGCCCAATTAATTAATAAGAATCCAATATAGTTGCATGTCGAGGGACTTCAGTCATGGAGATTTTCCAGCTATAAATTTCATGGCTACAGGCACGTAGTTTTAATTTCTATTTAAGGCCAATCTGTAGTAATAATAATAATAATAATAATAATAATAATAATAATAATAATAATAATATACATTGAAACAATGATGTGTTTTAAAACCCTGATAATAAAGATTTATTACAATAACAACGCCAATGATAACAGCAATAATGAAAAGAAAACCACAATAGGACTCCAGGAAAACTTCGTTTCCATAAGACAAAATATGAATTAAAGGAGTGTTCTCCAGCTCGACGAGGCCAACTCGCCAAGAAACGAAGAATTCTGAAAAATATTCCAAGGATTGTGAAATATCACGCGGAAAGAGGGACTTTTGTTTACATTTCCATGGAGAGCCTGGAACACTTCCCTCCACTTGACCTGCCAGGGCTATTTTTGCATTCCAGAAACACGGAAGAAGAATAAACGATTCTTCGTTCTTAAAAAAAAAAAAAAAAAAAAAAAAAAAAAAAAAATCTAAAAAAAAGGATCGGGTGAGTCTGCATATCACGGGGCAAATCTGAAAATGCACTTGCATTTTCTCTTCCAGAAAGGTAAAGCAGAATGTCGATTTTTTATGTAACTAGGTCATATTTTAGAAGTATTTTCTTATTTTACACATTCAGGAAGTAACGTTGGTCAGATTATTTCAAAATAGTGGGCGGGTCAGTGTATATACTAAAGGGTTTTATACACACTTCTGGTGTCCAATTTTTCTATTACTCATCTTCACGAAAAACTATTGCTGCATTTGAAATGAACTCCCAATATATCCTTCCTACTGTATTATGTTTTAAAATTGCATGTTTGATGTATAATGTTTTTTTCTAAGAACTTAACATGTAGTGAAACTACCACATTTGCTATTTTTTTTGAATAAATTATGATATAAGAAATAGAGATAGATGTGAATTATTTGTTCTTCATAATATCGGTTCTACTTCAATCTTCTCTTGTTTATTTGCTAGCGAACATAGTTATTGTTTTAAATGGAAAGATATATGACGGGGATTGACTCGAGTAAAAGTGGAATCATTGTTATGGAGAAGCTATTACTTATCTATTCTAACCTGCGTAAAAATGATAACAGCATAAAAAGCTAATTATATGGGTTAATAGCACATAAACAGGCAAATTTTTAAGACACGAACTATGTAATTATTTTCGAGATAACTAAAAAAAAAAAAATTCTTCATGGTGTAAAAGGATTATAGTGTTATTCTCATGAATAACTAATATGTATACATATATATATATATATATATATATATGTATATATATACACATATATATACATATATATACAGTATATATATACATATGTATATATATGTATATATATATACACACATATATATATATATATATATATATATATATATATATACATATATATACATATATATATATATATATATATATATATACATATATACTGTACATATATACATATATACATATATATATATATATATATACTGTACATATATACATATATATATATATATATATATATATATATATATATATATATAAATACATATATATACACACATATATATATGTATATATATATATATATATATATATATATATATATATATATATATATATATATATATATGTATATATATATATATATATATATAAATATATTTCTTCATGGTGTTTAAAGATTTTTACATCTCTCCTTATCTAAATCCGTACCAAGCTGTTCTTGCGCTTCAGCGATCACGAAGAGAGTCTCCCTGGGATTTCTGGGTAATATCAAGTAACCTTCTGACCAGTAAATTAAGACCATGAAGCAACAAGCATGAAATGCTCTTAAGTAATAAACCAAACCCAGGTGGGCGAAGCCCTTTACCATTCTGTTTACCAGGTGGAGCCCATTACCTATAAATAATTTACGAGTCGAATTAAACTCCCAACTAGTGAATTACCAAAACGGTTTTCAAGGTGGGGAATTTCCACAAAACTTACCTAAGATATACACCGAGGAAAATGACAGATAGATTGAATGACCACTGCAAGGCTAATGGGAATTGAACAAACAATTTATCTTTGGAGCTAATATTAGTTTATAGGTTTTCTGGTCCTTATATCATTTTAACATCTTGGTATTGGAGTCTATTTTCTTGTAGGTACTGTATTGTGGTGAGTTAATTTCCTTTGCAAAATATCAACAGAAAATTTTGGCAAACTAATATACGTCTCTCTCTCTCTCTCTCTCTCTCTCTCTCTCTCTCTCTCTCTCTCTCTCTCTCTCTCTCTCTCTCTCTCTCTCTCTCCTGTCGACCCGGATTATCGCTCACAGCTTGGTACCAGATCCTGCTTGATTATAAAAAAGGAAGGGGTGAGAGTTAACATTACAATTACACAATTGCTCACATCCTAGAATGCTAAACACAACTAGGGCATATATATATATATATATATATATATATATATATATATATATATATATATATATATATATATATATATATATGTGTGTGTGTACCAGATCCTGCTTGGCTATAAAAAGGAAGGGGTGGGAGTTAACAACATCACAATTACATAATTGCTCATATCCTAGAATGCTAAACATAACTAGGGCATATATATATATATATATATATATATATATATATATATATATATATATATATATATATATATATATATGCGTGTGTGTGTGTGTGTGTTTAAAACTCCGGTATTCTGTAGAAAGCCGAAGTACTTTTCAGAATACCAGGCAGTTTTATGTAAAGTATGAAATATTTTGATACGTGCTGACATTACACACTCTACCAAGGGAATTTCTATAATGCCAAGGTATTCTATATAATGCGTCAGTGTACTTGGGTAAAGTATATAAGGGTATGTAGTGCGTAGGGTTGCCATACGTCAGGATTTTCACGGACATATCCTGCACTTACGTGTCAAAATATTCGTCCGAGAGGAATTTTAAAAATTCTCTAAAAGTCTGGAATTTTAGTCACTTGTCTCCATTGTGAAGTGACAATGGCAGTGAAGAAAATTTCCTATCACTTCGCAAGGGCTCAATGATAAAAATGAGGTTCTATTACTCATTAAGCGTTTTATTATTATTATTATTATTATTATTATTATTATTATTATTATTATTATTATTATTATTATTATTATTACTTGCTAAGCTACAACCCTAGTTGGAAAAGCAGGATGCAATAAGCCTAGGGGCTCCAAGAGGGAAAATAGCCCAGTGAGGAAAGGAAACAAGGAAAAAATGAAATATTTTAGGAACAATAACAACATTACAACAAATATTTCCTATATAAACTACAAAAAAATTAACATAACAAGAGGAAGAGAAATAAGATAGAAGTGTGCCCTAGTGTACCCTCGAGCAAGAGAACTTTAACACAAGGCAGTGAAAGGCCGAGGCTGTGGCACTACCCAAGACTAGGGAACGATGGTTTTATTTTGGAGTGTCCTTTTCCTAGAAGAGCTGCTTACCATAGCTAAAGAGTCTCTTCTACCCTTACCAAGAGGAAAGTGGCTACTGAACAATGACATTGCAATAGTTAACCCCTTGAGATAAGTATAATTGTTTGGTAATCTCAGTGTTGTCAGGTGCATGAGGACAGAGGAGAATATGTAAAGAATAGGGCAGACTATTTGGTGTATGTGTAGGCAAAGGAAAAAATGATCCGTAACCAGAGAGAAGGATCCAATGTATTACTGTCTGGCCAGTCAAAAACCCCTATAACTCTCTATCGGTAGTATCTCAACAGGTGGCGGGTGCCCTGGCTAACCTACTACTACTGTACTGTAAATTATCTTTCATCTTGTAAGGGGATTAAGAGAACAGTAGGCACAACTCTATAAGCTCTCTACTGTATTTCTTTCTGTCCTGTTTTACACTTTACCAAGAGTGTAATTGGTGTTTTATAGAATACCTAGGATATGTGTTGAATTCTTACTTTTATATACTTTACCTGCAGATATTTGGCCTTTTATATATTTTCTAGGTATTCTATAGAAATATAAATTATAAACTTTGCCGGTAACATATACATACACACACACACACACACACACACATATATATATATATATATATATATATATATATATATATATATATATATATATATATATGTATATATATATACATATATATATATATATATATATATATATATATATATATATATATATGTGTGTGTGTATGTATATATATACATATTTATATATATATATATATATATATATATATATATATATATATATATATATATATATATATAAGGGAACGCCTCATGTAGTTATATTTATGGGCATTTACATATGTATTATGTAATATGAATTTTTGTAAGTGTATTATTTATATATGTGTGTGAATGTGTGGATATATACATGGATTTCACGGATGTATAATTTAGAGATTTTTATGTATCTATGATTATTTATCCAAGAATTGTGTAGTAGTAGATTATCTACTTGATATCTTATTAACTGCATACAAACTTTTTTGCATTGAGAAGTTACCAGCAACCTTTTGTTATTGATGATCTTATGACTTGCCTCTTTGAATGGATTTCTCTGTAAGCTTACTCAGTTGTAAAAAAACAATACCAATGAAGTTGGTGTCATGGGTAGATACAATACTTTTAAAAGGATGTAATAAATAATAAAAATATCTATTCCCAAAGTGTGAGCAGCGAGGCGAGACCAGATTCGACTACGGCCCTGTTTGGGCAATCCTGTTATCACTTCACTTTCGTCAACACTTTGGAAGTAAACTAAGCCGCGCCGCGAGCGCCTGCCGTGATAAGGAAACTGTCCTGTTTTGACCAAGATGTCATCGTCTTGATAAGTGGAGTCAGCATATTTTGAAAAACCGAGCCTAAGGGAAATCCTTGTTTAGGATATATGTCATCATGGAAGGACACGTGCTGCCCTTTTGTTACGACTTAACACGTGGTCCAGATTGCATCAGAAATTTCTTCTAGAAGCTTCCATGACGTGATCGAAGTGGGCGTTTTTAAGGAAGCCAATCGAGATGCAGAATTGTTAAAAGAACGCCTTCTATGTAAATGACCACTGCCCACTGTAATTAACTCCTCCCATACATAGGTATGTAAACTTCAAGAAGAGATTGTCCAAGAGACGGAAGACAAGAGAGGAATTAGTTCCGAAGCAGATAAGATCCTAGTCCTAGCGAGATAAGAAACAGAGAAGATCAGAAGTCTGATAGAGCTAGATTCTAACCTTCCCTTCAGACAACAAAAGCCTATTTCCAAAAAATCCTGTTATGGCCTAGAAGAAGAGACAAATTGAAGCACCCAGCCCTTCCTGCTTGTGACGAGAAGTAGCCAACACTGCCTTCAGCCTGCCTTAGTTCAACACTATCATCGAATTCCTGGGAGAAGACCTCTGATGTCCCTTCTTGATGCCACCCTTTTTGTGACGTCTTCGAATCCGGTCATCGTGCCAGTTTCATCTGAACTTCAACCGCCCTTCTGCAACGTTCTCCTGCCTGAAGTCTCCGTACCAATATCGTCTCAGCAGCTGCAGAAAACTATTCCTTAAGTATTTTACCTTACTGACTGTTCCCTTTTCTGTTGGTGTTTTGATTGATTTGATTTGTCGGTTAAAGTAACCGAAGAAGTAACGTTAATTTTCTTTGTAAGTTTGTGAATAAACGTGTGTTTTTTCATGAGTTTCTTTTTATATTTATTTCCCATGTTTCAGTGTTGGTTGTTGATGACATTAATTTACTTTTTAAAAGGACCTGTAACGATTTTAAAATCGTAACAGTTGGCCGTTCATAACAACTAACATTTACTGTTGAGTGTGATATCCACAACCAACATTATTTCCAAGTAAGAATAGATATGTAAAGCTGTGATACTTTTTTAATTGTTCTTTAATGTTTGAAATTTGAATTATTCATTAATTCCTAAGAAAAGCCTTATGTGAATCATTTATCTGCTTACGTTGTCTGTAAGTGTGACAGGTACTCGAAAATAATCGGTATTGGTAGTTTTTTTTTCTCTATTTTTATCTTTATTGTGACGCACGTGTACAAAGATTCTATCTTATGTATACATACACACACACACACACACACACATATATATATATATATATATATATATATATATATATATATATATATATATATATATATATATATGGATATATATCAACACAACATCGTGTTCAAATAGAAATAAATTTCTACCTCATACTTGGGATCGAACGCTAGCCCCTTCAAATGAAAGGCCAGGTCGAAACCAACCATGCCACGAGAGGCCATTAAAAGAAATCAGAACCTAACGCTACCCAGCTGTGCGAGGATTTACCTGGCGAGACATCAGTCTCTTACCAGCGAGTTTTACCCGATTTCCCGGCCCACCACGTGACACAATTGGTAGTAATTCATTCAAATTACCCCTAATGAGTCAATATGGATAAATATCAACACAACATCGTGTTCAAATAGAAATAAATTTCTACCTCATACTTGGGATCGAACGCTAGCCCCTTCTAATGAAAGGCCAGGTCGAAACCAACCATGCCACGAGAGGCCATTAAAAGAAATCGGAACCTGACGCTACCCAGCTGTCCGAGGATTTACCTGGCGAGACATCAGTCTCTTACCAGCGAGTTTTACCCGATTTCCCGGCCCACCACGTGACACAATTGGTAGTAATTCATTCAAATTACCCCTAATGAGTCAATATGGATAAATATCAACACAAGAGACTGATGTCTCGCCAGGTAAATCCTCGGACAGCTGGGTAGCGTCAGGTTCCGATTTCTTTTAATGGCCTCTCGTGGCATGGTTGGTTTCGACCTGGCCTTTCATTAGAAGGGGCTAGCGTTTGATCCCAAGTATGAGGTAGAAATTTATTTCTATTTGAACACGATGTTGTGTTGATATTTATCCATATTGACTCATTAGGGGTAATTTGAATGAATTACTACCAATTGTGTCACGTGGTGGGCCGGGAAATCGGGTAAAACTCGCTGGTAAGAGACTGATGTCTCGCCAGGTAAATCCTCGGACAGCTGGGTAGCATCAGGTTCCGATTTCTTTTAATGGCCTCTCGTGGCATGGTTGGTTTCGACCTGGCCTTTCATTAGAAGGGGCTAGCGTTCGATCCCAAGTATGAGGTAGAAATTTATTTCTATTTGAACACGATGTTGTGTTGATATTTATCCATATTGACTCATTAAGGGTAATTTGAATGAATTACTACCAATTGTGTCACGTGGTGGGCCGGGTAATTGGGTAAAACTCGCTGGTAAGAGACTAATGTCTCGCCAGGTAAATCCTCGGACAGCTGGGTAGCGTCAGGTTCCGATTTCTTTTAATGGCCTCTCGTGGCATGGTTGGTTTCGACCTGGCCTTTCATTAGAAGGGGCTAGCGTTCGATCCCAAGTATGAGGTAGAAATATATATATATATATAGATATATATATATATATATATATATATATATATATATATATATATATATATATATATATATATATATATATATATATATATATATATATATATATATATATATATATATATATATATATATATATATATATATACATATATATGTGTGTGCGTGTGTACACACGTTTGATTTTAGTCTAACAAGACTAGTCAACAGTAACCAAAAGCAAGGGAAGATACATATGGCGTCCTTCGATAAGTGAAGTTAATAGCAGCAGGGGACTGCAGTTTTATGTGAACTATGATGCCAAGACGAATATTAGAAAAATTTTCCTGGGCTACTTTGGATTATCCGCTTCCGTGACCTCTCAGAGTAAATAAGGGTCGACTCTGAAAAGGAAAAATTGAAATGGCTCTTTGAAAGGATTCCTTTTCTCCGGGAATTCATGTTCAAGGACCATTCGCTTTGCTGAAGTGTGCAAGGTGCATATAATGACCTCTCTTCCAGAGAATAATGAGAGGGAAGACGTAAGAAAACTAAATGGATCATTGCACGAGTCTTTGGTAAAACAAGAGCTTTTCGGTCACTGGCAATAAATGCTTTTAATTAAAACAGACAAAATCTAGAAAGAGACTTAAGGTAAACAGCCTCTCGTGTGCAGAACACTTCGCATATCCGATTTAAGATCGTTATCAGTAAGAGCATCGGAACTAATAGCTTTAACAAGAAAACAAACGAGCATTGGCAGCGCTCCTTCTGCTTCAGACTATGCAAACGCAAACAATATTTCGTTTAGAGAGCAGAGTAGAATTTGTTAATTAGACTGGCCTCCTCTTTACCCACTTGCTTTGAAGTCGAGATGCTCAAAGAACCTTGGAAGATGATTGAAGAGAAAAATAGATTTTGGGGACATTTCAGACAGGTCACCAATAGTTAGCCTTGGTATTATATATATAAGAAAAAAAAAAACATATAACGGAAGGAATTGCGATATAACAGATATTCTTTATTTCTATACAATAGAAAATACTAATTAACTTACTTTTTCTTACACGGGGTCATGAACACGCTCAACCACACATACACTCACACACACACGCACCCATACACACACACACACACACACACGCACCCATACGCACACACACACACACACACACATATATATATATATATATATATATATATATATGTATAAAGTGTGTATTTATATATACATGTATATATAATATATATATATATATATATATATATATATATATATATATGTGTGTATGTATGTGTGTGAGTGTGTGGATAACACATATATACACGTATATACATATATATATATATATATATATATATATATATATATATATATATATATATATATATATATATGCATATAAAGAGAAGAGAGAAAAGATAATTTTAAGAAAGAAAATGAACACTCCTGTAATAAGAGAAAAATCATGAGTTTGGTTCAGCAATACAAAATAGGTATTTCCAGCAACGTGATGAGCTGGAGAGAAGAAAAGAAGAAATAAACAGTAATTTGACAAAGATTATATTAGAATCAGCACAAGAGATAGGTGGAAGAGTTCCTAAACAAGATCAAAGAAAACTATCAGAAAAAAACCTAAAATCTAAAAAGGAAAAGATTGGAAATGAGGGTAAAATACAAGAGAGAAGAAATAAAACTAACAGAACTATTTAAAACAATAAACAATCTAAAAACCCTAGATATTCGTAAACACATTCAGACCAAAGTTGGGGAAACACTGAAGAAAGGAAGAAGCATCAAATTGATGAAAAGAAGACTTGGAACAGGGTGCCAACAGATGCTAGCTTTAAAGAATGAAAATGGAAATATTATCCACCTTAGAGATGGGGTGAAAATAATTTCAGAGGATTTCTATACAATGCTTCACAATAGCGACATAAGAAATAACTTCACCACTAGAAATAATCAAACACCTGAGACGGTATCAAACGTGACAGTAGGAGATGTAAAGAAAGCATTGAAACGCATGAAAACAGACAAAGCAGGAGAAGATTTCCTAACAACTGATTTGATAATAGATAGAGAAGATTTCATTGTAGTAAAATGCGTTGAACTCTACACCAAATGTCTGCAAGAATGCTGTATACCTACAGCTTGGAAAAACATTATCATCATACTAATTCACAAAAACAGAGACACAAAAAACCTGAGAATTTCCGCCCAATATGTTAACTCTCTGTAATATATAAAATATTTACAAAGATCATATTAGGCCGAATTGAAAGGCAGCTTGACTTTAATCAACCAAAAGAGCCGGCAGGCTTAAGAAGTATGTATTCAACAACTGACCATATCCATGTAATTAACCAGGTAATGGAGAAATCAACAGATTATAACAAAACCACTATATATGCCATTTATAGACCATGAAAGCTTTAAATTCTGTTTAAACCTCAGCAGTATGAAAGCCCTTCAAAACGAAGGAATAGAAGAATCTTATGTTAAAACACTTGAAAATATCTATACAGGAAGTACAGCAGTCCTAAACCTACATAATGATAGTAGGAAAATTCTTATTGAGAAAGGAGTTAGACAGGGAGATCCTATCTTTCCTAAATTATTCACAACATGCCTACAAGAAGGTTTTAAGAATTTACATGGGTAAAATATAGGAATTGATATTAGTGAGGAATACCATAGTTGTTTTTAGTGCATCATGTGAGGAATTACAAATGATGATAGAAGATATAAATAAAAAAAGCAGAAATGTTGGACTGGAAATGAATATGAGTAAAAATAAGATAATGTTCAATGAAAATGCAGACAACAAATAAGAGTTATGGATGAACCTTTAGAGATTGTTAATGAATATAGGTACTTAGGACAGACAGTAAGCTTTTCCCAAGGACACGAGACCAAAATTAAAAAGATAAGCATGCGATGGAGAGCATTTGGTCAACAAAATGAGATTATGAAAGTAAATTGCCAGTTTCTCTAAAAAGAAAAGTAGAGGACATTCTAGCAACATATAAGAGAGATAAATGGACATGGACAGACATATAATGAGAATGACAGACAACAGATGAACGTTAAGAATAACAGAATGGGTCCCTAGAGATTGTAAAAGAAGCAGGGGAAAGAAGAAAAGACGATGGACTGACGAACTAAGAAAGTTTGGGGACGGACACAGAAAGACCATAAACAGACACAAGTAGAAGGACATGTTTGAGAGGTTTGTTCTGCAGTGGAATCGTTACGGCTGATGATGATGAAGATGTCTATGTATGTATGTATGTATATGTATACTGAAAACATGTCAAGTAAGCGTTGCCTATGCAAACATACACGGCCAACATTATTTTCCGAAAAAGCATCATGTGTTCAACGAACAACAAGCCCCGAAAGAAGCTTTCAAACGAGTATTCTCCTTCAGATTCAGCTGTAATACAATATTTCCCACAATGCAAAGCTGAAGAGGAAGATGTGGGCAAGACGTAGGCGGTCGAAATTGAAATCGAAGGCGGGTGCTAAAAAGAGAAAGGGGGCATGAGAACTAGCTATATTCCGACTGGAAAAAAGGGAGCTTAAGGACAACAAATCCAAGGAGAGAGAGAGAGAGAGAGAGAGAGAGAGAGAGAGAGACTCATATCTCGAATATTGGTCGACTGGCAATTCTCTTATAACACAAACAAGGCTTCCCCAGGTGGTGTTGTCCCAGACGTAGTTAATTAAGTCTCCATCACAGGTTATACACACAGGGAGCAAAAGCAATATTGTCTACTTAGGCCTATCATGCCCTGCGGCATATCCCGTGGTTCCCTTCAAGCTCTCCTCTAGATGATGAAATACAAAAGAAAAAGAAGGGGGATTATGGGCGTAGAGAGAGAGAGAGAGAGAGAGAGAGAGAGAGAGAGAGAGAGAGAGACTTGTCTTTTCTCAAATTGAAATGGTAATGTATAAAACAATAAAGATATATTGTCTGCATACGTACTGACATTCATACATAACTTGAATACAGCATTCAAAGCCTTGCAAAATAAATCACGCAAAAAGAAATAGATAAAAAAAAAACATTTACTAGGATGTTGACAATACCGATTTTAATATCCATATTGATAAAATCATATAACTAAAAACAAGAATAAAAATAAATGAGTTGGTGCATCTCTGTGTCCTAGGAAAAGAAGAGGGGGTTTGCGAAAGACGCCAATCAAAACAAGACTCCAACTGGACTTAAAGAAAGTATTATCATCTGAGGATTCTCGCGTTAACTTCACTTGCAGGTTACTTATGATGAGTGATCGTAGGAGGAGAAATATCGAGTTACGGAATGATCTGGGATTGTCTGGAGTTAGAACTTCGTGAGAGAAAAGTCGATTGACAAGAAAGATCTTTCTTTTTCGAGACTTGGATGGATACATGCTAAGAAATATATTATGAACTAGTCAGTTACTTTGACACCACTGGTTGACCGTTTGGGAACAGCTATAATTATATTAATCGACCTTTCTATGTCTTTCTCTTTGTTCGTCTGTCAGATCCTGTATATTTTCGTCATCACTCTAAGGTTTGTAGTTTTGAAAGCCTATATTTCTAATATTTTTGGAAAAAGCTACAGTCAAGGCAATGTTCAGAGTACGCAAGTCAAACAGCAATTTGTTGCTGACGGGGCAATTGTCTTTCAAAAACCAATTTTTTTGCGTTGTATGTCCATTGGGAGTTTCAACTAGTTACTAGCGTCTCAACACTAATCTTAAGCTCGACTGTCGGAAATGATATTGGTATGTTGATATTGGAAATAATATTGGTAAATTAGTATTGGAAATGATATTGGTATGTTAATATTGGAAATGATATTGGTATGTTAATATTGGAAATGATATTGGTATGTTAATAATTTCACATGGAACCGTGAAAGGGGAATCGCATTCCCCATTCGGGGCTGGATTACGAGGAAGCACTCGTCCAAGTTAATCTTTCTGTCTAATTCTGGTGAAATATCTTAAGTGTCTCCAATAGCATAAAAAAAGTTCAAACATTTTTCAAATGCATTGATGGATTTTTCGGGCTATTCTGACTTTTTATCAATTATTTTTTTCTCTCTTAAGTATGCAGTGTCATTGTAGGCTAAGCCCAGCTACTAGTATAAGCAACACTTAGTAGGTCACAAGGCATCTTGCAACTATCATTTCTTTTAAAGATTTAAAGCCCATTCATGAATAGCAGAGGCAAGGGACACTGATATTGCCCATCAAGCAGGACAATGCCCTAGAGACTGACCGACCATATATACATATGATCAGCGCCCAAGTCCCCTCTCCACCCAAGGTAGGATTAAGTATGGCCAGGCAATAGCTACTGATGACTCAGCAGATAGACCTATAGGCTCCCCCAAACACCCCATCCTTAGCTCACAAGAATGGTGATGTTGCAGCGACCAAAGAAACTAAAAAGTTGGAGCGGGACTCTAACCCCAGTCAGTCGTTCACCAGTCAGGGACGTTACCACATCGGCCACCACAACCCTTTGTTGCTGAACTTTTTGTCCGAATATTTAGAAAAGGAAAATCTTGATTGCTTATCATCCAAAGGATACAGTTAAAAAGAATTAAAGCTAAGGGGTACCTGACACTTGCACGCATTCGTGGCACGCACTGGCACGCATTGATGCCCGAACTCGCATGAACGAGTCGTGATATTGTCGTGAACAGTGCGGGAACGATGCGTGGCATGCGTGCCATGCGTTCCCAGAACTTTGAAATGTTTAAAGTTTGTGGCACGCATTGGCACGCCAAAAATAGTATAGTCGTGAACGATGCGCGAACTGGCGTGAACTGGAGTGAACGATGCGGGAACTGGCGTGAACTGGAGTGAACGATGCGGGAAGTGGCGTGAACTTTATAATGAAGAGAAACAAAAAGGAAACGAAAAAATTATTGAAAAGGAAAGAAAAATAAACCTAATAGATTTTTATATTTGCTGTTTTAATGTGAAAAAAATGATATCTTATTTCAAACTATTTCTATAACTTTATAATGAAGAGAAACAAAAAGGAAACGAAAAAAATTAATGAAAAGGAAAGAAAAATAAACCTAATAAATTTTTATATTTGCTGTTTTAATGTGAAAAAAAATGATATCTTATTTCAAACTATTTCTATAACTTTATAATGAAGAGAAACAAAAAGGAAACGAAAAAATTAATGAAAAGTAAAGAAAAATAAACCTAATAAATTTTTGTATTTACTGTTTTAATGTGAAAAAAATGATATCTTATTTCAAACTATTTCTATAACTTTATAATGAAGAGAAACAAAAAGGAAACGAAAAAATTTATGAAAAGGAAAGAAAAATAAGCCTAATGAATTTTTATATTTGCTTTTTTAATGTGAAAAAAAAATGATATCTTATTTCAAACTATTTCTATAACTTTATAATGAAGAGACAAAAAGGAAATGAAAAAAATAATGAAAAGGAAAGAAAAATATAAACCTAATAATTGTTTATATTTGCTGTTTGAATGTAAAAATAAAATGATGTCTTATTTCATGCACACACTTATTTTCCTCTACTACCAATCAAGAGCCAAAACTTTTGTTTTAAATAAAAATTAACTGAAAAATAAACCCAAGAAATTTTTAAGTTTGCTGTTTGAATGTAAAAATAAAATGATGTTTTATTTCATCAACATACTTATTCTTCTTTATTACCTCAAAATGAAGAGCAAAACAAATTTTTTCTGTTTGCTGTTTTAATGTAAAAATAAAATGATTTCTTATTTCAACACACTTTTTTCTCTATTACCTTAAAATCAACAGCCTAAAAACTTTTCATGTTTGCTGCTTTTAATGTTAAAATAAAATGCTTTCTTAATACTTATACATATTTTATGTCTGCTATTTATATGTAAATCAAATGCTTTCTTGTTTTTTTTGTTTCTCTTTTTCCTTTGCCAGCCTTTTCTGATGCACTCCAACAAATGCTACAGCAGCTGCCAGGTATAGGTATCTTCTCCTCAATGCAATGGTGTCTCTGACAGAAAGCATTGTTGTCTCTTCCGAAGCCAATCCAAGAATGTCCTCGGGTTGGAAAAGCCCCGTTTTTATATGGAGTGGCCAATTTGTGAACTGGCGTGAACGATGCGTGAACGATGCGGAATGATGCGGAAAGATGAGTGAACGTGTCGTGAACTTGTCGTGAACTAGGCGTGCCAATTCGTGCCCTGGCGTGAACATGGCATGAACTTGTCGTGAACTATGCGTGAACGTGTCGTGAACTGGTCGTGAACAGTGCGGGAAAAAACCCAGTGCGTGTCACAAAGTGGCACGCACTGGCACGCATCAATGCGTGCCAGTGCGTGGCAAAAATGCGCGCAAGTGTCAGGTAGGCTTAAGGAACATCACGGTGTCTCTGGTAACATTTGAAACACGTTTTATTGAATGTTTCAATGCTCATGCTTATAACTAATAATTGTCATTTTCTTAAAACTATTCAACATTATAATTCTAAATAAAGAGGTTAGTAGAACTAGGGTGGAAGTCATATATACTATATAGGCGATCAAGCCAGATACAAATTAAAAATATTCCTGCGAACTTACCCTTTCAAAAGATGCAATTAGCCTACTTTCATTCAGTAGGACCAAACAAATCGTTTGAAATGGGAAAAACCCTTTCGGGTAACACAAACTCTGAAGGACGTAGAAAAAAAAACGAAACTACTATTGTATATCTCGAGTAGAGTCTTCATACCTCATTGCAAGATCTAAATATAAAGATCTAAATATAATGGAGATCTTATCTTCCCACTCTCAGGATTTAACACTGCTGCCATGAACAGTGGTGGCCAAGCTGCACATTGATCTCAGCTGAGGCTCAGCCGTTGTTTATAGACACCCGTTTAGTCATTATATTATTCAGAACATTTGAGATAGTTTAGGTACTTTAGAACATTTTATTTATGATTAATCATAATGGGGTATTGCGAATGTAGCTGCCGAAATATTACGAAATTATTCAATTTTTTATCTCAGTAGAGGAAGAAGTATTCATATTTTTCATAGATTTTTGTTCAGAACTCATAAAAATATTAAAGTGTACAGTCACGAGATTGTTGCAAAAGAATTTCACGTTTTAAATTCTTTGCCTGAGTCTACTTTTTCCGTATATATATATATATATATATATATATATATATATATATATATATATATATATATATATATATATATATATATATATATAGGTACACAACAATATCGATATCAATATCTAATTGTTACCACCATTAAGTATATCGGAATATTATACATATACAGTATATGTATTAAAGTAAACTTTCTCGTAACCTAATGTTTCTATATCTTATTTCAGTGAACTTTAAACGAAAAAATGAAAATAATAATTATTTTTATTTCCAAAAGATTATTTGAAAATTTAATAAAGTATGGGGGACATATCCTTTGACTTTGCAATGGGTTCGATGTGAATTTTAGATTTTTCACAAATGTGCTTATGTCTTGGTATTGGTTTGGGTGTGGGTATGTGTATGTGTGTATGTACTGTACGTGTCTGTTTTGTTTCTATAATTGTTACAAAGTTTTCATTCTCTGCCAATATTTTCACGTTGATTGTCATTAGATGTTGAGCAAAAGGAAAATTAAGGTTTTTTCTCCCTTTTTTATCATTTTGGTTTTCATTGTTGCTAAATTGCAAGAAAATGGCAATATATTGTAAATCCACGCTTAAATGGGGGACTATCTGCCCAAAGTACTGCATTTTTACCATTTTAGAGAAAAAAATGTTGAGTAAGAATTTCTTTTGCATGTTGTTTGGACTCTTCTTCACAGGGCTATTTTACGTGTTGGAGCCTTGGGGCTTATATCATTCAGCTTTTCCAACAGAAAGGACTGTTCCTTTGTTTAGGCTACTATGTATGGTATATTAATAGATAATCATAATCTGGTTGAGGTTTCAACGAATTTCTATAGCAAGTTAAATGTTTAGGGATACCAAATATTCAAAAACTAATCCCATTTGAATGCATGAAAGACGAAAATAGAGATTCAAGAATAACAATACCATATACCACTTACTGTATAAGAAGTAGAAGAGAGATAAAGGTTTCTGTTACGTCAAACTCCCCAACCCCCAACAAACAAACAAAAATCTCTCACCTTCCCGCTGCCTGTGTGCGTGAGAAAACGACCTTGATTTATCCATCTTGCCTCCTTGTTGATACTCTGTCCATCAGTGTTACAACAATGACCATTGTTTCCGAGTTTCAATTAGTGGATAGATGGTTGATGACCGACAAGGTTTCGAAATTCTAATTATTGGTACAAGAGATTATTTTTGAACTATGGAGAAACAGAATTATTCATTGAAATGAGTCGTAGGTAATACTTTAGTTCTCATGTTATTATAAGAGATGGGGAGTTTCTCTGAACCTTATAGCCTGTTTCCCTTTAAAAGGAATATCAGGCAAGTTGGCAGGTTTCCCTTTTATTAGAAATTTTCAAATGTTGTTAGTTTGACTTTAAACACTATTTGTACACAAGAATTGCTACTGTAGTAACAACGTACTCTATTAAAGCTTAAATAAAGGTATATGGAATAACATCAGGTATTTGTGGATGCATCCCATTATGTTTTATATGGAAATCCTGGAAGTTGTTGGAAACTTCAAAATAAACAGTAGTAAAGAATCTGTTGCTCCAGTTGTATTGATATAACGAAGGCAATAATGTGGTGTAACCTCGCTTTATTCTTCACTACTAAATACTTAATTGTCTTTTGATTCCTAAATGAAACCCACCCGTTTGATTTATATCAATTAATTAAATTGTTTTGTGGAAAATGTATGGAAATGTGGCCGTACATCAATTGGCTTACATTTAATAAGCGACGCAATATTCAAAGGTATAACTCACCGGAAATCACAATAAGCTATAACTAGCTGGTCGTTCATAATGTCATTGTCATCTGTTGATTGGATTACATGCTGACAGGTTACAACAGCAACAATAAGGGTAGTAATTATAAAGTGCTGGCGTCACGTTTAGTGGGCTGAATTTGGTCCTTTTATTATATATTATTTTCTCGTTAGCGCCGAATTCAATAATATAAATGGTTGACTGATTACCAGTTATTTCTTTCTAATAGAGCGTGATGGTTAATGCTGTACCCTATCTACGGGATAACGTAACGCTGGTTTTATTTTTCAAAAAGTAAAACGTCTCTTTCGTGTTTTTCTACATAGTTTTACTTGAAGCTACCAGCTTTTGAAGATAAAGTAAAAATACAAAATCAAGATACTTCTCTTTGGAAAAAGACTTGGAAGAATTGCCACAGACTTCAATAGTGCCAAAGACTCCAGTGATACATCAGGTGCAGCAAGCAACAGATGTTCTCCCCAGGGCAAGACGTTTACAAAGAAATTTTGCTTGCAATAATTTTAAAATATTTTGGGATGGAGACAGTGTTGACTTTAGATCCCTGAAAAGCAACGTTTAAAAGAAAAAGGTTTCTAGGCCAGCCCATTTCGAAGGGATGGTGATGGATTTCCTGTAATTCACTGTCTGTTTTTGAGTATGAGAGAGAGAGAGAGAGAGAGAGAGAGAGAGAGAGAGAGAGAGAGAGAGAGAGAGAGAGTGTTAACACAATTCGTTTCAATTGTTTTGGAAAGTTTGCGTTTGACTTGGATTAAAGATTTCAGGAACTGATATATTTTGCGACAAGCCAGTACTTGTAAGGACAATTCACCCTTACCCGAACAAACAAACAAAAAGATTATTAGGAATGGTTGATGAGTGATTCTTGGGAAATTAATTAACCAAAATAAAATGACTAAGTTACTTTTATCCAAATGTTAGCATATTATAATGGTAATCACGCATGTTTGGGGGGATTCGGATTTTAACATTTGAAATGTCAGTAAGCATGGAGGATAATCACCACATCCTTAAAACATCTTTCTTATATACATTCCCGTGACTGTATTTCTGACATGATGACGAAAACAGGACTCGTTGGCAAAGAACGAAATTTTCCTTTTTTAACTAAGTAGAAAAAAACCTTTGTCCACAGCGCGTTCTTACACGCTCGAACAGCACGCAAGATGTTACTTCTCTTCATAGCAGAAGGAAGAAGAAATGCTCAGAATCACAAACCCGATACATCCTGGTCCTTAATCTTGGTTTCGAGTTTGAGCCAGATCTGAGAACACCAGTATGGAAGGGAATCATCATCATCATCACCATCTCCTCCCACTCCTATTGACGCAATGGGTAGTGAAAGGGAATGCAAGGTAAAAAAAGAAAAAAAAAATATATATACAAGAAGGAACTTTTAAATACTGTTAATCTCTAACTTGTTTCATTCCAAATAATGAACTAATTGGTAACATGAAATTGGAATATGACACTTTGATGGAATATGAAGTCTTTCCCTTAACTTTCTGTTGAAATTTTAGATATAATTTCATAAAGATTATAGCTTTTAATTACTTTCATTATCACAAAATTTACGGTTAGTCTTGAAATTGTATAAATAGTAATACTTATATTGAAACGAAGCACTATATGACTAAATATCTATTTTTTTGTATCGCACAAAGCATCTACTGGGTAATGATGTCTGTTTATTGACATACTGTCCACTAGCTTGTCTTGCCGTCTCGCTTTCTTTATTTGAACGGCATTTTTATTTGTGTGCGTACACTGGGGATAATAATATTATTTGTTCACCTTTATTTTGGAAAGGTTGTTTTTTTTTTTTCCTTTATTAAGTTACACTACTTTTAAGAAATCAAAATTTATTTTACAAGGAAAAATCGTTAATAACCTTTATGCATAATCTTGAGATAGTCATAATGCATTATTATTTATTCCATAGAATAGTTATCCATTCTTTCTATTAAATTCTTTAACAAAATGTTTTCGGTAAAAGGATATAAACAAAACAGATTATTACCAGTACTATCTATTGTGAAAGAACGATGATAATAGTCATAAAACCACACCATCGGAATAGTGATTAAGTGATATATGATAATGATAAAGGTAAAAATCACTTCAGATTATTGCACAATAAAATAATTATAAAACAGCAACAATCTTTCAACAAAAACTTAAAAATCACTAAAATAGCAACAAATTTTGATTTAACAGGGCTACTTGAATAAACTTCGTGTAAAAGCACCATAAACAAACGGTTGGCAATCTAAAAAGAAAAGAACACAAAGGAAAGAAACAGTCAGTGTGCCACGGTTGCCAGCGTGACTTGTAATCTCTTCCAGAAGAGCAGAAAGAAAAGTGAAATGGCCAGACGGGGTTCTTTTTAAAGCCACGATAAAATCTTAGATGACATTTTGCCATTAGCATCCATCTCTCTTTTTCTCTCCTCGGCAGCAATTGCAATTAATGGCTGCTGTCTTACTCCAAATCGTCTGCTTGAAAAATGGAATTAATCCCATGATTACGTCAAGAATTTTAAGAGGTTCAAAACTGGTCCACCGCGCTAGTGCGCTTAAAAAAAATGTCGTTAAAGGCAAAGTTTTTGTTACTAGTATTTGGGAAAAGTTCGTAAATTCCCTTATTTTTTTTAAATATCAAGATTCCAGGAAGAATATTATTCACAAGCAAAAATAGGTTGTCTATTCGCATATGGATAATAATAATAATAATAATAATAATAATAATAATAATAATAATAGAGGACTAATGTTTTTTTATTTCCTAATATAATATCCACCTATTGCTGAATGCACTACATGAAATTGTACAATTGTGTTCCTTTTGTTCTTGTTGCTACTTCAAGCATGGAAGTTTTTCTTTGTTTTTTTGTTTTTGCATTTTTATAAATTGACATTTGAAAGAAGGTATTTCCTGATCAAAACTTTTTAAGAATTTTATATCCTTTCCTGATTATGATTGTAAACTAAATTTTGAGAGTCCATTCAAAATACGATATATTTGGCAGGTAACAGAAAGAAAATCAAGGATAAAAAAAGAGGAACTCTAGCAGCATTTTCCAAAGTTAGGGATGGTAGTAAAAAAAAAAAACAAATGTTCTTTGGGGAATAACAATCCACACTTTACAAAACACCCATGCTCAGTTAAACATTTTTCACAGTTGAATCATTTGCTTTTTGTGTCGCGTGTTCTTAGGGCAGGTGAAATAAGGCCACATTAACAATCTGGGATTTTCAATTTGTTTTTGCGAGAAAGTCTGCGACATTCTTTGGCTGCAAGCTGCATATTCGTGATAAAGGTCACATGCTCAAAATCTAACAATATGTATTTTGAATTTTGGCACATACTAAGTGAAAATGGCCGGGATTGTTAGGAGCAATTGTCATCGACCACTTAAACGAAATAAATTTTGATGCATATTACATAATTGGTGAACTTGAAGTTAATAAATGACATGGATATGTTGTTTAGTTTTAATTTCATTGCTATGGTTTGATATTCTGTTTGTGTAATACATCACTGGACTTGGACGTAGACCTATATGACTTATTTCTAATAGATATTTCCTCTCATTCTCTGTTAATTAATATGCTGATACATTTAAGTTTTGTGAATTTTCCCATTGAAAGATATTGAGTATATGAACAACAAGTTGCTTAAAACAATATATAAAAAGAAATAAGACCCTCTTTGTTAAACCAATGGTTTTCCTTCCAGATTCCTTTAAAATTTGAAGGTAAGGGAAGTCCCAGCAATTAGCCTGAAAATTCTGTGACATCTCTTTTCCAATTTCTACCAATGGCATACAGTAAGTGAGGAACATTTTTTCATTGGGGGGTGGGGGGAGTGGGGAAAGGGGGGGGGGGGATTTTATCATGTGCTTCATATTTTCTTGTAACTCCTGTTATTCCCCTATTATTCTTACCTTTTTTTTTCTTTCCCCATCACAATTCAATCATTGCTGCTGGTAATGAAACTCTAATTGTTTTTATTTATAAATTCCCTGAGTATACATGCCATATAGTGATATTTGAAGTCAGGTTACTGTTTTTTGCCAGCAATGGTTCATTCTGAATTTGATGCTAACCCTTCTCAGGGTTGTAATTTAATGTATTACGAGAACTTAATGTTGATATAGTATCAGTAGTGGTGGAAACTCAAAATAGGGCGGTCGTAAATGGACATTCTAGACTAAATATTAGAGAAATTATACTAATCTAGTTTTTATCAATTTATTCAACGCAAATAAAATATTTTACATAGTCGATTGAGTCATAGACCTATTGAGATGTGACCCTTTAATTTAAAAAAGTCTTAAGTTCTGAATGAAATAAGTAAACTTTATATTCAGTTATGAATAACACTTTCCGTCTTTTACAAGTAATTCATAAAAGAGGTAGTAAGTGTTTGCTTCAAATGGTTAAGTTTCCACAATAGTTCAAATGCAAGATATACCTTGACTGAGAATTTTTATACATTTTATTTACGTTTAGTTTCATTTTTGTTAATGTACTTTGTCCCTTGAAACATTACCTCTGAGATTAGACCCACCTTTATTAAGTTCAGAATTTAATCTCTTGAATATATGGAGAACAAAACCAATTGCAGGCCATGCTAGAACGGTTAATGTAGGCTAAACAGCTTATCTGGGATAGAATATATTTCAGTTTCACCCATGACATTTACTTCAGTATCTTAGACACAAAAAACAAAGAAATCATGGATTATCCTCTTGGTTCATAGTGTTTTCTGTATATTCCCCATCAAAAAGCACCGGGAATGTTTTGGAAGGGGGAGTGAAACATGACTCCTCCATTATTACAGGGTCCCATAACAAAACCATAACTCTATAATAACAGCAACCATATCCAGTGTCATAATGGACGTCAAAGGAAGTTTATGTCTCCAGCTAAAGTTTGGAATATGGCAATAGCGAAAATCGCTTAACTGTATAGTCAAAGGGTTTATTCTCTCTCTCTCTCTCTCTCTCTCTCTCTCTCTCTCTCTCTCTCTCTCTCTCTCAATATTTGCGTTAAATATTCGTCAACATAACAACAACAGCTAATAAGTTGTACCCTTAAGTGCATTTTCCTAATGAAGTTATCACCTTTGTGCTGAACAGCTTAAATAGATGACCTGGCCAATACCATTCTAAAAAATGAATGTTAGCGAAGTTATTGGTCAAATGACCATTAACAAGACACAAATCTCTCTCTCTCTCTCTCTCTCTCTCTCTCTCTCTCTCTCTCTCTCTCTCTCTATATATATATATATATATATATATATATATATATATATATATAGAGAGAGAGAGAGAGAGAGAGAGAGAGAGAGAGAGATTTGTGTCTTGTGTACAGCCTAACACATCATTTCTCTCTCTCTCTCTCTCTCTCTCTCTCTCTCTCTCTCTCTCTCTCTCTCTCTCTCTCTCTCTCTATATATATATATATATATATATATATATATATATATATATATAGAGAGAGAGAGAGAGAGAGAGAGAGAGAGAGAGAGAGAGAGAGAGAGAGAGAGAGAGAGAGAGAGAGAGAAATGATGTGTTAGGCTGTACACTCTATATTACCCGTTTTCACCGTCCTTTTTCCTTAACTCTTGTTGCCTATGCCCCCGTCTCTCTCTCTCTCTCTCTCTCTCTCTCTCTCTCTCTCTCTCTCTCTCTCTCTCTCTCTCTCTCTCTCTCTCCATAACAATTCCAATCTAACAAGTTCGTCGGCCGTATTTCGAAAGCCTTCCTTCCACCCCATTTAACATCAGCCATCGTTCCTGCAAGTCCATCTAGAAAGCCCGTTTTCAAAGAGTAGACTGGGGGCCATTCCACGCCATTCCAGTTTTCTCTTACATTTTCGCCTCTTAACGTCATTACACTTTAACGCCTAAACCTTTGAATCCCAAGAGGGTAAAAACTCGTATTTTAATTCAATATACATGTATATATAATATATATATGTATATATATATATATATATATATATATATATATATATATATATATATATATATATATATATATATATATGCTTTCATACAAACATACACAAATATATTTATTGTCGTGAACGAAGTGAGTGTCATTATAAGAAATGTTGAAATGTCAGAAAATTTTTGAAACATCTCACCCAACCCGTAGCCCAGTCATTCCCTAACCATAGATTTCGGAGCGGGGTGGAGTAGAATAGAGGTGGGGGAGCAGTTGAAACTCTTATACCAATAAATATGCTCAAATGGAATTTTAAGTGATTATTTAGGAATGTGTCAGCTTTTTTCGGCCAATTTTCATGTTCATACTTGCTAAACGCATGCCATGGCTGTCACTTTAGGTCGTAAGTGACGATTTTTAGCTAAAAAAAAAATCATCGTAGAGCCGCATATTACTCCTAGAGTTTTACAGATATCCAAATTATTTTCACTGAGTTTGATGATTGTTATGTGAACTACATGCATATCAATTTTCGTATTGATGCTTGCCATAGAAAAGTCACAGTAACCATTTTTCGATATCCACGGGAGGACGATTTTCGGCAGCGCCGTAAATTACTCGTAGAATACTCGACATATCTAAAGGAAATTTTTTGGGATTTATGGGATGGATATTTACTTTGTCCATACCAATTTTCATGTTGATATCTGCCATAGAAAATCCACAGCAAACGTTTATTTCGGTATGGGTTGAATGGTTATTTTTGGAGATAGAGTAAATTGTTCCTCGAATAATTTACATATCCAAATGCAAATTTCAGGGATTGATGGGAAACATAATTTCTCTGTTCCTCCCATATTCCATGGTAATATCTACAATTGAAAAGACACAGCTATCATTTAGCTATCATAATGTAAAATATAGCAACTGCGTGTTAGTGAGCGGCAACAACGAGGGATAATGC
>NC_090735.1:107216140-107233640 GCF_036898095.1 Palaemon carinicauda
TTTGTTAAAAAATATCCATTCACAGAGGGACAATTATTGTTCAGTCGATTGATCCATTTTATTTTCTTGGGTGATAGATACTGTTTTCTTAATTCTTTAATTACTTTATATTTCTTCAATTTTTTCCAAGCCTAATATTAGAGCCACTTACTACAAATGTAAGGAGACAGGATCAAATGTAAAAGTATTGGCAAGACTCGAAAAGACTAGTGCCGGGTAAGTGGAGGCAAACATGGGGGCGAGTTTGCCTCTGACGGTGAGCTTTGTTACGGAGACCTGTTCATTTGGGCTTGATTCTCTTCATTCATTATGAGAGAGAGAGAGAGAGAGAGAGAGAGAGAGAGAGAGAGAGAGAGAGAGAGAGAGAGAGAGAGAGCCCTTATCGTTGGGGTCTGGATCATAACAAATTCTACGTGGTACAGAGACAGAGAAACAGAAATGGAGGGTGAACAAATACAACCAGGCTATGAATTGTGATATTTTTTCCCGAATAAATGCAAATTCCCCGTACGAGAGTGTGAGTCTGTGTGCAAACATTTGAACGGAGGAGGACTGACTGTGTCGTAGCAGCGAGTGGAGCCGGTAGTCCAACAAATGCACGCTTTAATCAAACCTCCCCCTGTATATATTTGAAAGGGCTTGTTCTTTACGTTTCATTTTGCGTCATAAATTAGATATTGACTTAACGGATGAAAGGGAGCCATACGATGGGGGGATCTTTTCCCTCCCTGTGTGTAACATAATCACATTAGGTTTACTTATTAAACTTCTGTAAGTAAACATATAACGAGAATTACCCCTCTTTTCACCGTCTTTCCCTCCTTATTTCTCTCTCTCTCTCTCTCTCTCTCTCTCTCTCTCTCTCTCTCTCTCTCTCTCTCTCTCTCTCTCTCTCTCTCTGTCTATATACTTGGTGCGAAGATTGATTAAAAATTGTACTTTTGAGATTTCGTTGAAAAAAATATTGAGAAAAAAGGTAGTTTATGTGAGGTAAACTTAACCATCAAAGATTGATTTTTTTTTTTTTGGGGGGGGGGGCTAAAGCATAAAAACGCGCATAATAAATTAGGCTTAAAATGTTTGCATAAAAGAGTTATTTTCTCTAAACGCATAGTTTGCTGCGTTACCTTCTATCGAAAAAATGGACTACCTTATCACTGTATTTTATTTTATCATGTGTTTAGTCATCATTAGATTCTCCTTAAAGTAAAACAAAATCGTTTGTCCTGATAGCGCTCCTGACAGCCTGCAAAAAGACGGACAATCTCTCTCTCTCTCTCTCTCTCTCTCTCTCTCTCTCTCTCTCTCTCTCTCTCTCTCTCTCTCTCTCTCTCTCTCTCAAACACACACATGCACACACACACACTATTTACTGGAATTATTGTACAACGCAGGAATGAAAAATATTAGAGGCAGTTTTAGTCCGGTTATAGCTTTATTTGCAACACATAAACAACAGAACCTGGCCACTCTTTTCCAACTAATTTCCTCTTCCTGCACGGAAATAAAAGCCAAATATTTTTACCTCATAAAGATTACAAAAACGCAGTTAGAGAATATTTCGGGATTTGATAAATGTGTTCAAGAGTTGCATAATTACTTCTTTGATTATTGCACTGAATTATATTGTCATACGTATTCGACAAGGCCCCTTATGTTCATCTAAGAGATTTAAGAAAGAGTCTGTGTCTTTTGTAAATGGCTAATAAATTCATGAATCAAATCTTTGAAAGTAATGGGATAAGTTTCCCCTTTTTATATTTTTTTTGAGTGAATCATTTTGCTTCTTTTATGGAAGCATTCTTTGAAACGCGTGGTATATTAAAGATTTATCTTCTTATATAGTGTACTGTGCGATTTTTGATAGTTCTACTCTGATTTTGATCTTGATTAACCTTTTGTATGATGAGCTTTATTATTATTAAAAAAAAAAAAAAAAAAAAAAAAAAACGTTTTCGTTACTGCATGGTAAAACAATGTAGATAAATAAAAAGATTATCTTCGATAAGCTTTGGATAGATTCCAGTCGTCGGTATGTCATTGTATTCTTTTTCTGTCTTTCTGCCAGATAATCTTATGAATTGTTTCTCTACAATTTGATGATGACTACCTCGTCGTAGCTCACCTGTTTCTTGGTAGGCCAAAACAATTTTTGATGGAAGTACAGACCATACTTGTCTAGTTTCCTTCTCTCTCTGCCTTCTTCTCTGCACCGTACAGCTTCTTAGAACAACGGCTTACTCGATTTTATGGATCGAGACCATTTGTTCCTTCTCCCCCGGTCCAAGAGTGGAACATGGGTCACACAGTTACACATAAAGTATGTTACCACAACGCAACGAGGTATATCCGCTGCTACGAGAGAGAGAGAGAGAGAGAGAGAGAGAGAGAGAGAGAGAGAGAGAGAGAGAGAGAGAGAGAGAGAGACTGTCTATTTGTTCACCCTTTGCCGTTTAGTTTACATGTTTGCAGAGTGCAACATTAAACATAAATATCTCAATTGGGACATGAAAGGAAAGCATCCAGTACAAATTCCAAGTCTCGTTCTTAAACGAAATAAATACTTAAGATGTTTAAACCATTGATATGAAACTCCTTTCAAACCTTCGGTTCAGGGAAACACCAAGCAATCGCCTGGAGAAATAAGCATGAGTGGTCCAAGAATAGAAGGCATTTGTACAAAGGACGTCTCATACGTGACAGGTGAACGGATAAAGCAAACCAAAGAAATACAAACACTATTCATCTCTCTTGTCTCGGCCGCATAACTTCTGTCTGGTGGTAAACTTTTGTTGTCATTGAAATAACAACAAAATGCAAATGCCATTCCTCTCGCGCTCGTCTCGACTCCCTAATTTCGGTATCTTTGCACAACTTTTGTTGTTGTTTCAAGATGAGCAATGCTGGAAATCGAGATTGTATGTACAGTAGTAGCTGCGTTACGTTGGTGGCGAAACATGATATTGGCAACATGTGTAATAAAATGTCGGCAATTCAAAATTTGAAAGCAACCAAGTGCTAGTGAATGGGTGAAATAACTTTTCTTATTTTTAAAAGGTAATTTGTTTACCATTTATGTTCGTTGTAACATTACAAAAATTACCAATATTACCGAAGAAAGGAGTTATTGCCTAAAGTAGATGAATAAACTAAAGAGGGCTAAAATAAAGCTTTCTCAGTCATCTGGATAAGTCTTGTTCTGTTTTCGTTAAACCATTTTGTTATCCTCCATGTTATGTTCCGATAACCTTCGAATAGAATATCTTGTCATAATTTTTTGGTATTTATTGATTGACTTGTAAACGCGACACGCAAAAACTTTCATTACTTTTAGGACGATGCTAATCATGGTTTTAACCTTCAGAAAATGAGTATTTCAGGTGTTTTTTGTCTGCTATATCAGACCTGGTATCTCACATATTAGCTCTACACTGGGCAGTGACCATACAACAAACGTTCTGATATTTTTGGCCGTCTTGTCCTTAGGCCCGTGGACTTTTAGTAAAGATTGAAGGTTATTTTTTTTCTTTGATTTTTCTGTTTGTCCTTTTGCAGCATTTTCTTTATTCTTTTTGCAGTAGAATTTTATGTACTTTCGCAGAATTGTTTCTTATGTCATTTCTGCATCAGTTGTTTGTCCTTCTGCATGTTTTCTTTTCTTTTCTTTTTTTTTTTTTGTTCTATTGCAGCAGAGTTTTTTGTCCTTTTTCAGGAATATTGTTTGTCGTTTTGCGGGAGTTGTTTTTTGGGTCCTTAGGCAGTAGAGTATTTTTTTTTTTTTTTTTTTTTTTTTTTTTAGTCCTTTGCCAGCAGGATTTTTTTTTCTTTTGTAGCAAAGCTTTTATTTCCATATGCAGTAGAGTTTTCTATATGCCCTTTTGAAGCTGCGTTATTTTTTTTCCTTTCACAGCAACGTTTTTTGTCTATCCTTTCGCAGCAGATCTATTTGTCCTTTTACATCAGATTTTTGTCCTCTTTTACGAGGAAGTTTTTTTGGTCCTTTTGCAACAGAATATTTGTTGTCCTTTTGCAGCAGGATCTAGAGAAATGTTACTCAAAATTTACGAAACATTGAGCATGTGACTTGAAACAAATAATAGATATTGGGAGAGAAAAATATTTAGAATTTGGAAAGAGTGGATTTTCTTGGAATGGTTTTAGGTGAATTTATTTGGGAATAGTAACATATATATATTTTATTTTATTGATCATATTGAGAGGCTATTTATATCTAGATATATATTTTGCTGTTTAGTGTATACATAATTTCTTTACAATTCTTTCATTTTCATCGTATTTTTTTCATAAATAGGCATTGCATTTTATTGCATTTTTATGTGGCAGTTCAAGTGTGTTATTATTATTATTATTATTATTATTATTATTTTTATTATTATTATTATTATTATTATTACGACTGCCACTAGCTACTTCTATTACTACTACTACTGTACTATTATTATTATTATTATTATTATTATTATTATTATTATTATTATTATTATTATTAGCTAAGCTACAATCCTAGTTGGAAAAGCAGGATGCTATAAGCCCAAGGGCTATAACAGGGAAAAATAGCCCAGTGAGGAAAAGAGAAGTAAAGAACATTTGAAATAAAATATTTTAAGATCATTAACAACAATGAAATAGGCCTTTTGTTTATAAACTATAAAAAAAAAAAACAGGAAGAGAAATAAGATAGAATACCAATCCATTAGTTAACCTATTGAGAGAAGACGAATATTATTGTTTGGCATTCTCAGTGTTGTTAGGTGCAGGAGGACAGAGAAGAATGTAGAAAGAATAGGCCAGACTATTCAGTGTATGTGTAGGCATAAGAAAAATGAGCAGTAACCAGAGAAAGGGTTCAAATGTAGTACTGTGTGGCAGTCAAAGAACTCAATAACTCTCTAGTGGTATCATCTCATTACCACTATTACTCTTCTACAACTGCTAATAATAATGATTATATATGTATATATATATATATATATATATATATATATATATATATATATATATATATATATATATATATATATATATATATATATATATCAGTGAAGACCTTTCCGGTAGCTTATTTAATGTTAATAACTGAAAGATTACATGTAAGAACGCTTCTTTGTTTGGAGATTTTCCGGGAAACAAATAATTGATCCTCGCTCTACTTAGATTACATAGTAGTTGCTGAATAAAGATTCTTTTCAACTATGGACATTACTTCACAATAGCATTTATTACGAATGAAAAACGTGTGTTTTTCGATGAAGGGCTGCTCCCGGCAATATTTGCCTTTTCTTCTTTCGGCAATACTGGGCAAGTTCCTTTATCATATATAAATGAAAAAAAGTAATATGTTTTCAATTTTCATCTGATTGGTAACAACTTCTAGTAGCATTATTTTCAACGAGGCCTTAGAATAACACTCGTCTTCTGAGAACCACTATCGACTAGTATACCCAGCCATATGCCACCCGCGGTGCCAACCAACTTGCAACTTGTTTGTATTGATTGGGATCTCAAGATATCGAGAGTAATCCCTTTGTATTCGAGCCAGCACTGCTGCCTTAGTGCACACAATGGGGCTGCCTCCTTGCTCCTGCTGACTGCTCTCTGGCCCCCGATAGTGAGATCCGAGGCTTATCCCATTGTTACGGATCCCCAACAACTTCTTCCCTCTCATTAGCAGTTATGAGTCACGGTCGAGAAAACAGGAGCTCGGATATCGGTGCCTGAGATCGTGTTCGGCCAATTTGCTACGAAGAAACACATCTTGGGTGATATACGATCGAACAACAAGCCATTACTCAAACGACCAGTTGATTGACAGCTGATGAGATGTTTGTTTGCATTCAATACCAACCAATATCACTTCCTTCATCGTGTGGGAAGAAAGTTGCTCTGCCACTTCCCGTTGTGGGTAATTTTATCTCTATTGATTAATGATTACGCATACATACACACACACACACACACACAAAAAACACACTCACACACATACACACACTCACACACACACACAAACACACACACACATATATATATATATGTGTGTGTGTGTGTGTATGTGTATGTATATATATAGTGTGTACGTATGCGTTTCGTGATATCCATTCCTCGATCTTGTTTTTCTCAAGTTGTATTATGGGTATAATGTCCCAAATTGTAATATGATGAGTTAGAGTTAAGCTGATTTTTCCTAAATGTTGCATAGGCTAAATGCAAAAAAATCGCGATTTACGTTGCTAGATACATTTGCTTTTGGTACCTTTAGAGATTCATTAAATTACACATAAACATTTTGTAATGCAACTCATGCAGAAGTACATGTTATACACACAAACACAAATAAAACATATATATATATATATATATATATATATATATATATATATATATATATATATATATATATATATTCATATATATATATATATATATATATATATATATATATATATTATATATATATATATATATATATATATATATATATATATATATATATATATATATATATATATATATATATATATATATATATATATATATATATATATATATATATATATATCCGAAGCAAAACAGTTATGATTTTTCATCTTTACATTATGATTGATTCGCCAAAGTTTTCGAAATCTACCTTTTAAGTAAATTCGATGTTATCCTGCTGTACGCGTGTCAAGCATACGCCGTATCCACAGATGACAGACTAACAAAGGTTTGTCTTCGTAATCAAGATTTTTCTTAAAGGGGTCATAAGACCTGGTTGATATCAGCCAAATCTTCAGCTCGATAAAATAGAAACAACTTTTATTAGCCCATCAAGCTGAAAAATCCAATATTTATTTCAGTAGAAACGACATCTGCTGAGTGATGAAATGATCCTTTTAAGTTTGGCCTTTCCCACCCTTGGCAGTTCAGTAGTTTAGTGTTTTTGTTTTGTCTTTTTTTTATTCTATTATATTTATCTATTTATTTATTTATTTATTTTTTTTTTTGCCTTTGTTCCGAATTTCCGACGACTCATTGTTGACATGACGCTGCTTTCCTTTCGTGTTACTAATACCACTTCCATAAGAAGCTGGTAACTTTATTGGTTCATTGTGTCTCATTGTTTCCTGCCAAATATATCCATGGAAACCTTTTAAAGTTTAATTATTTAGAGATATCCTAAGTATTTACTCGAGATCGTATATGGGGGTAATAGTTTACAACACCACGCTCAACATTTACTCCAAAATAATGCAATCCTGCAGTTTTCATCTTCTTGCACAGTAATTAGGTGGTTATTTAAATTCTGGGAAAGCAATAATTAGCAAGATATGTTGAGGAAGATATGGTGTGACCTCATTTCGTCAACACCAATAAATGGAATATGGTATACGGTAATCAGGATTATGAGAGCCTCCTATGAAATCACTTGATAAATCCCTAAATGATCGTTGCCGAACATACTCAAAATTGTTTTATTCATTATGAAATAAGTTTTCTGTAGGTTCTATTCGGAACATTATAATCTTATTTTAGAATATGAAATTTCGCTTTTATAAATCTAGCATTTATTTTACTTTATTTATTGGGTTGTTGTTCAACTTTGAACAAAGTAGGATAAATAATTTTTTTAATAACTATAGTAAGATAAATATTTGAGATTTTGCGTCATATAATCAAAAGATAAAGTAAGACACTAGATGATGCAATATGCCATGCCACGCAATAAGTGTATTTTTTTTTAAATACAATCCAAATAACTCCTTGTAATCTCAATTAATTTATCCAAACTAATATTGGTAAAAAATTATTCAAATAATCAAATTGATAATGAATTTTTACATAACTTTCAACACCACGATTGAAAGTTGTGCAGGAAGTTTAACAAACTAATTAAATGCTGTCTTTTTTTCATTTCAGTAGTTCAAGTTTTTTTAAACTTGAAAAGATTTGAAAATTTGAAATTATACACAAACTTTAAGTTTCGTATGCTGAAACGTATAAGAGATGGAAGCATTCGGTTAATTTCGCATTGTAATAAAACTTTAATAGCTTAGAATTCTTGCTTATTTCTTTAGAACTTTACACAAAAATAATTTGTGTATTTGAAAATTCAGTGACAAATTGTCAAAGTTAAAAAGCTAATGATTCACGTAATGTTATATTTAAACAATGGCTGCAAATCAACGTCTATATATGTATAGACCTTGCTGCTAATAACGAGAATGCGTTAAATCGAACAGATTTTAAATAGGAAGAAATTAACATTTTAGACCAAACCTTTAGGAACGGACAAGTTAACAACTAAAACTTTAAGACTTCTAAAAAAGGAACCAATGACCTAAGTGTACGCTCATACAACCAAGTAATGCCCGACGGACGCACGTAACATAACAATAATGGGTGGCTGGAACAAGCGGCAATGACCAGTATTTAAACCAAAAGCATAGATCTGACAGTGAATATTGCGACCTACTGTAGTCCCGACTCTTTCACTGAATAAAGAATTGCCGGGTAAAGTTGAAAACTCGTCTACCATCAGGTACTCGGCTCGGTCTTACCTTTAGGCTCAGAAGTTGGAGCGTGCAGTTTGCTTCATCAATTCCGGTAAACTTCGCAGGAAGCTGAGAAGACGTCTGGTAACTCTACGTTGTAGCAGGTAACGCTGTGTTTAGCCAGAGAAACTGCTTGCAACGCTGTCTATAAAACGGATTTTGAGCGTAGTGAAAAATCTATTTTTGGGTGAAAGAGCCATGTCGTACTGATGGAAGTTCCTTCATAAGTAGCTTCCTAGGTTATATGTGACTACAGTGATATATCCCAGAGAATTTACCGAAGGTATCCAGAATTCTAACTCCTGGAGCGAGCATCCCTTAAAAATTCACCAAGGGATATCGCGTAAGGACGTATCTTGGCACATCTCACAGCTATTTACACCCCAAATAGCGTTTTCACTTCGTGAGGGAAAAGTGGCAAGAAAAATAGGAGAGTCGTTAAAGAGGTAAACACTCGACTCTCCTAATGTACTGCAAATAGTTCGCCCAATCGCCACCGCGAGGCACCACCAAGCCATTCTTTGTAGCTTCGTAGGTGTTGCAGATACAGTACCAAAGGGGAGGGATTCATATCCTTTTACTAAAGGAGGTTGGGTCCATCAGGACGACATGGCTCTTTCACCCAAAAATAGATTTTTCACTTCGCTCAAAATCCTTTTTTTGGCCTTAGGCCATGTCGTGCTGATGGAAGTTTACCAGAGCATTAATGTATCTGTGGATTTATAATAGTGCCGTTATCTCGAATTAACTATTTCCTATCTGGTCATTAAGACCAAAGACACTTGATGTTACCGTAATACATCATATGCCAGCTCTTCCTGCCCCCTACAGGGAAAAATCTATATAGACTCTAGGAAAAAACCCAAAAATTGTGAGTTCAAAAGAACAATTAGCAAGCAGAAGTATATCGTGTCCTTATATACGTAAAGCATAGTTTGTACTACTAGGTAATGAATAGAATACTGTACCTCCCAGGTCTGGATCTAGACAGACAGGTTTATGTTCATGTAGGAATCATAAAACAGTAATATAGACATATTACAACCAAACTTACCTGTTTGCATGGTAAAGAAGACTTTAGTCTTACAAAGTCCTTAAGAGGATCCAGGATGCTCTGAATATACATGATCTATAAAATCTTGAGGCGAAAGAGACGCAAAGATTCCTTCTATTGTTTATTTACAAGAAACACAGAAATCATGATTGAAATTATTATATTTATGCTGAACATATTGCATAAAAAACATAACAGTAATAACAAAATTAAAAGGTTTCATCTGAAAGAGAAACATAAGCCACTCAAAGAAATAAAATATTTCACTGCATAATGTTATTACCAGGAACACTAGGCATATAAATACTGGCACTTGTGTCAAATTATTATGCTTGAGGTCACCTAGTTAGATAAAACAGATCATAGTGTCCTTAACAACACAATACTTATCATGATATGCCTAAGTCTAACATGTACACCCTTCACTAAAAGTCCCTATTACTGTACTGTTCTTCGCAGTAATCAAGCAGCAGGTTTTATTACACTACCTGCAGCTACCACATGAAATTTTATTTCCTGTAATTGCTTCGCGTAGTGCTTAAAGAATACCCTGGAAGACTTCCATCCAGTATAGGCACGCAGGTTTTCAAACGACATGGTCTGAAAGAAGTTTAGAGACGAGGCAACTTTTCTCGGATCATGACCTGCGGGTGTACTGTTAGGATCTGCTCTGCGAATAAAGTAGGTGATTTTTGCCCTTATCTGTTTCAAGGATAACGTCGAACCAGAAGTCTCTCCCCTGAAAAGCTGACCTCCCTTAAAGTCTGAAGTTTTACGAAGATAGACCTTTAAGCATTCCACTGGGCAGAGGGATGCTTCTTCCTTCAGAGGGCAGATTCTCCAGGGACCCCATCTCTTGGTGGGCAGCTCGTTCTTGGCGAGAAACGTCGGATCCGGAAAAAGATTCAGATCTCCATTCGTTGTAAACTGAATGTGGCCATCATCCCTCTAGGGGGCCACTATTTCACTAACTCTGGCTCCTGAGGCTAGTGCAAATAAAAATATCACCTTCTGAGTCAAGTCTTTCAGCGAGCAATCTTCATTGTTCAAAGTTGAAGCCAGATGAAGAACCTTATCCAAGGACCATGAAATGGGCTTTGGAGGGGCTGCAGGTCGAAGTTTTGCGCAGGCTTTTGGAATCTTGTTGAAGATTTCATTGGAAAAGTCCACCTGGAAGGCATAAAGAATCGGTCTAGCTACGGCAGATTTACAAGTAGTTATTGTATTAGCCGCTAATCCTTGTCCGTGAAGATGGATGAAGAAGGACAAACAGAAGTCCGTAGAAATCTCTTGAGGTTTCTTCGCCTTAACAAAGGCCACCCATTTCTTCCAGGAAGATTCGTATTGTCTCCTTGTTGACTTTGACTTATATTCTTCTAAGAAGTTGATACTGTCTTCAGAAATCCCGAACCTTTTCTTAACCGCTAAGGTGAGAAAATCATGAGATGAAGGTTCTGGGTTTTCTCTGATGAAGTGTAGACAGTCGATTTCTGCACTTGCTGAGTTAGAACTGGTTCCGGCAACGGGATCAGCTTCAGCCGTAGTTCTGTTATCAGAGGGAACCAGACACTGCCTGGCCACTTGTGGGTCACTATTGCTGCCCTCCCCCGAAAGGATCTCAATTTGTCGAGGGCTTTCAACAACAGGTTGGTTGGTGGGAACCGGTAAATCCTGGACCATCTGTTCCAATCCAAGGACATTGCATCCGTTGCTTCCGCTAGAGGATCCTCGTACGGGGCTACGTACCGAGATAGTTTCTTGTTGTCGCTCGTTGCGAAGAGATCTACTTGCAGTCCTGGGACTTTGCTTAATATGAAGGAGAATGATCCTGCGTCTAGGGACCATTCGGACTCTATTGGGTTGATCCTGGATAGAGCATCCGCTGTCACATTGCGGAATCCTTGGAGGTGGACTGCTGACAAGTGCCATCTCATCTTCTTGGTTATATGAAAGATTGCCAACATCACTTGATTTAATTGAGGCAATCTCGAACCCTGTCGATTTATGAATCTCATTATCACTTCGCTGTCTAGAACCAGACGAATGTGGATTGAGCAGCGAACTTTCAGTTTCTTCAGAGATAGAAAAACTGCCATGGCTTCCAGAAAGTTGATGTGGAAGGACTTGAAGAGGGGAGACCAGGTTCCCTGCATTTTCCGACGATGAGTGTGACCTCCCCATCCTTCCTTTGAGGCATCCGTGTGAACGGTGACTGCTGGTGGAGGTGGTTGCAAGGGTACCTTTCTTCTTAGGTTCTTTGCTTCCGACCATGGCTTGAGAATGGATCGCAGACGATTTGGTAATGGTCTTTGTAGATCTCTTCAGTCGTTGTAAGCGTATTTTCTCCAGACTCCTGATGCATCTTTTAACTGTGCTTTCAAAAGTGGGTCCGTCAAAGAGACAAACTGGAGAGACCCCAACACCCTCTCCTGTTGTCTTCTTGATATCCTTCGAGATTGAAGAAGTCTTTTGACGGACCTTGCTATCTCCTTCCTCTTTGCTGCTGGCATAGAGAGGCAATGTGACTGTAGGTCCCAGTGAACTTCCAGCCACTGGAACTTTTGAGCAGGAGAAAGCCGAGACTTTTTCAGGTTGATCTTGAACCCTAGGTTTTCTAGTAATTGAATCACTTTTCTGGAGGCTTGCATGCATTCTTCTTTGGATGCTGCCCACACCAGCCAATCGTCCAGGTAGTCCATCACCTGGACACCTTTGAGGCGTAGTTGTCGAATGACTGCGTTCGCAAGCTTTGTGAATATTCTTGGAGCAATGTTCAGACCAAAGGGCATGGCTCTGAAAATGTATTTTCTTTTCTGGAGCTTGAACCCTAGGTAGGGGGAAACCTGACGGTTGATTGGTACATACCAGTAAGCATCCGTCATGTCTATGGAGACTGTGTATGCCCTTTTGGGCAGAAGGGTCCTTATGTGCTGAAGCGTCAGCATTCTGAACTTGTAGTTCACAATGAACTTGTTGAGTGGTGATAAGTCCAGAATGACTCTGAGCTTTTCCGAATCCTTCTTCGGAACACAGAACAGCCTTCCTTGAAATTTGATGGACTTTGCTTTCCTTATGACTCTCTTGTCCAGTAATTCTTGAACATATTCTTCCAGAACTGGGGTTGAAGGTTGGAAGAATTGAGGAAAGCTTGGTGGAGTTGAGTTCCAACCCCACCCCAGTCCTTTCTTGATCAGGCTGTGGGCCCAAGGATCGAAGGTCCACCGATCCTGAAAATGGAGAAGTCTCCCTCCTACCGGCAGCATCTCACTTTGAGTGCTGACTGGAGGATTTACCTCCTTGGCCACGACCACTTCTGTTGCCCCTACCTCTGAAGGGGCGTCTAGAGGAACCCCGAAAGGAATCTTGAGACTTTGGTTTGAAAGATGTTGACTGCCTTTCAAAAACTGGGGTGAACACTGGCGACTGGGATGCCAGAGTTTGGGGCACCAGTTGAAAGGTGGTGGTGGGTTGTGCCACCGTCTGGGGCACCATGGCCCTGGGAAGCTTTTGCTGCTTTGGCCGAGAGGGCAATCGAGGTCATTTAGATTTATTCTTCGGCTGGGGACCCTCGTCAGCAGAAGATTTTCTTTTTGAAGACAAGCCCCACTTGGAGAGGAGATTTCTATTCTCCGAGGCGGCTTTGTCTACAACCTCTTTAACCCCTTCACTTGGGAAGAGGTCTTTTCCTCAGATGTTGGAAGCTATCAGCTTCCTTGGTTTGTGTTTAACAGAAGCGGAAGCAAACACGAACTCCCTACAAGCCCTTCTGGCTTTGGTAAAGTTGTACAGGTCTTTTGTTACTGTAGCCAAGTGAGCCGTGGCAAAGACCATGTACATATCTGGGGTATCAGGAATGCTAGCCATTGTCTCTAGCCCTGTTTGTAGAGACATGGAAGCAGCCAAGCGTTCCTTAGTCTCGTGTTCTCTTTTCAGGAGAAACTCTGTCAGCTTTGGGAGGTCTTCGTTGAACTGACGTCGAGCGATATCAGCTTCCAGCTTCCCGACTGTGAAGGTGACATGACCATCCTTCCAGTCCTTGTCGTCTAATGGAAAAGCAAGGGAGAAAGGCTTGCTTTCTTCTAATGTGGGGCAAGGCTTCCCTGCCGTAACGGCCTTCAAAGCTGCTTTAAACCCTTTATCCATAAAGGGAAAAGCACTTTG
The DNA here is from genome assembly GCF_036898095.1 of Palaemon carinicauda. Classification (NCBI taxonomy): domain Eukaryota; kingdom Metazoa; phylum Arthropoda; class Malacostraca; order Decapoda; family Palaemonidae; genus Palaemon; species Palaemon carinicauda. Next base: position 107,229,908 of record NC_090735.1, read on the forward strand.
GGGGTCAGCAACAAACGATGGATGCTTTTTACTAAGAGCCGGCACCTTTGAACTAGTGAAAGCCCTCTCTTTCAAAGTTGTAGTAAATAAGGCTTGTGCCTTAGCAAGCTCAAGGACAATCGTCTCCTTGGGCTCCGTCTCTTCTTTCGATGCCAGTTCAGTTCTGAGACAGACGTAACAATCCGGATAGGCCCCTCTACTGGGCCAGAACTCAATTTCCTCTACTGGCACAGTGCCCAGTTTTTCCGAGAGGAAGATCTTGCCTGCTGACATAGGCATATGCTCTGAGTACCTCCAAGGGTTAACGTCAGAGAAAACAGGAAGGTCCTTAACGTTTAGGTTCTTTGGGGCTAAACGTGAAGATACCAATTGCTCGATCTCCGTCCGAAAAGTGGCTTCCTTCTCGAACGACTTCTTCTGTAAGTCCTGCACCATGGAGATCAGGGAGTGAAGAGTACTCGTGATCGACTCGAGCTGAGGTGGTTGAGAGGAAGTTGAAGGTGCCGGTTCGGCCACAGCAGCTGAAGAAATCGAAGCTACTTCGGCATTATCAACATCACCTTCAGGGGGGGGCAACTGCCTCCTGATCAAACTCTTCTACGAGGAGATTCTTCTCCGTCTCCTCGGACACGACAGGCATGTTTTCGTCCAAATGGATACCCTCCAATGTATCCGCAACGTCAGGTTCCTTGGTCTGCTGAACCTGAATCTGAACCAAGGGGATCTCAGGTTTCATCTGGGGAATGATAGCGTCGTCATGAGCTCTGGGGAAGAGACAGTCCCTCATCCTAGCATTAGGAAGGTATGGGCCCGAAGCATTCTTTTGAAAGCCCCTGACCCATTTACGCAGCGTATCCCTAGCTGCATCCCTGACTCTAGAGTCTTTTGGTCATCAAAAGGGTCTTTTACCAAAACTTTCACAAATGGCACATACCTGCGGGGCCCAGTACTTGAGAACCCCTTTGGTGACAGAGCAGCGAGCGTGAGCCCTGCACACTCCATGTCCATAGAAGCTCTTGCTGCGGACTCTACAAAAGTTGTTCCCACACTCGGGATGCTCCTCCTGTAAAGAAAAGAAAAGCAAATGAGTTTTCTGTGAAATCTTCAGATTTCGACTTAGATTAAGTTATTATACTTAGCTTGGATAGGGTAAGCTATAAGGTAGGAAAGACACCTACATGTGTTTCCTGTCCAGCCACTTGCTATGACCTCCTCCCATATTGAACTAGGAAATTCATAAAAAATTTATTACTGGAAGAAAATATCTAAGATATATAGTGTCTTCTTGACACGTCTTCCATTATGTTCAATATAGTGGATAAATTTAATGGAAATTAACCATTAATAAAAGAGAGAATCATTTCTCCTAAATGATGGTCTTACAAATAGCTGCCCAAGAACCACCTGTAGGTTGTAAAAAGTTTTTTAGGGTACAGCAGTAGCTGGCGGCAGTATGCCGTCAGTATTGCCGGTCTCGCCAGCACGTGTCAGACCCGCCGACACTGCCGGCCCCGCCCACACTGCCGACACTGCCGGCCCGGCCGGCACTCGCCGGGCTAGCCGGCACTCGCCGGGCTAGCCGGCACTCGCCGGGCTAGCTGGCACTCGCCGGGCTAGCCGGCACTCGCCGGGCTAGCCGGCACTCTCCGGGCTAGCCGGCACCTGCCGGGCAAGCCGGCACTTGCCGGGCCTGCCGGCACATGCCGGCCTGTCTGGGCTTAAATATTGTCTTAAATTATGATGGAGGGAAGGCACAGGCCGGCTGCCGGCAAGCAACTCAGTTGCCGGCAGCCGGTCATAGAATTCTTGCCGTTGGCTCATCGATCAGCGATGTCCAAGGCAAGAGGTGGCAGCGAACTGCCGGCCTAACCGTCCATATAGACGCCGGCAGAACTAACTGCCGGCGGCTAGCCCATAATGAAAGTCAAAGAGAAAGATAAGGATAGAGGACGGCAAAGAATCAGTTATGCCGGCCAACATCCTGAAAGAGTGTGCCAGTGGAAGAGGGAATTAATTTCGGGCTTCCACTCAACCATATCCCATCATAAGGCATATGGAAGGCAGTCCAAGGGAGGACTCGAGGGCACACTCAAAGATATGAGGTTACCTGCCGACAGGAAACCTCAGGCTAGTTCTACAGACACCCGTAGGGACTGTAGGACCACGGCCAGGAGGGTGATGGTTCATCCAACACAAAAGAGATAGCGGGGAAGGGGTAAAAAGTCCATAAGTAAGGTAATACCCTATGGCATTACCTAACCTGAAGGATTCTGATCTCAAAAGTAACCTCAAGTAGGGGAAATCATTTCCCCAGATTGGGTTAAGCAATAAGAGAACGCCCATAGGACGCAACTCATAGAGAACAGAATCTCGTACCAGGGATTTCAAACAAGGAAGAATCCTATCTTCCAGTTAAAAACCCCTAGTACAGGACTGTCTGCTAGGCCAGGAAAGGGGAAATTGTAAAACAATAACCTCTAAATGGCCTAGGGAGGACTAGCCTCCTGAACAGCAACTAGACTAACTGGGAAGTCATTTCCCAAGGTAGCAAGAGGCCTAACACAGACTTACTCTGATGTCCCGTCCTCAACTCCAAACCCGAGGATTGGCAAAGAATCAGCTATGCCCGTCCGAGGAAAGGAGAGAGAAACGAAACGCCCCAGCAAATTTTGCCCGAACATAGGTCACAGCAAAGTTAACTGAGGATAGCCTAGGCTAATCAGAGGGAAAGGGAATTACTTTTAGATCTCGTAGAGATAGTATTGACTTAAAAGGTATAGGAGGTATCAGTCTCCCCTTAACAGACAATACAAGAGCAATAAGGGACATATATAAAGTATACTAAAGCCCTTAGGCTATTAAGCCAAAGAGCATAGAGAAACGTTCATCGAAACTCTAGTATACTAGTATGGAAGAGGAAAAAATAAACAGTAATATCTTAATTGTATAAAATATTGTCTGAGCTTCAATAAAACTTTACCAGGAAGGTTATATCATGCATGAAGTGTGTAGGTACCTAGGCTAGGAAGCCTAGCACTCGTGATGCTCAATCATAATAGCCAAATCCACGACAACAATGACATGATATAAAAATCCCTAGCTAAAAAACTAAATAGCCAAAGTTAATAATGCCGGGAATATCGTTCTTGCTAACTAAATGAACAAAATAACGATCGTGTACATGACGCCATCCGGCTGGCAACAGCTCTTGTTACGTTAATAACGACCTCAATCGAAAAGCAGAACTGGCAAGAGCTTACATTTACTCAATTCAAAGATATTACTTAACTTTCCAGATGCTGATGAAGCAGGGGAATCCATCACAGCAATGAAAAAAGCTTTCAAAATAGCGATATAACACAGGAAAACCACCGGTCACCGAAGCTACTAACGAAAGAATGGCTTGGTGGCGCCTCGCGGTGGCGATTGGGCGAACTATTTGCAGTACATTAGGAGAGTCGAGTGTTTACCTCTTTAACGACTCTCCTATTTTTCTTGCCACTTTTCCCTCACGAAGTGAAAACGCTATTTGGGGTGTAAATAGCTGTGAGATGTGCCAAGATACGTCCTTACGCGATATCCCTTGGTGAATTTTTAAGGGATACTCGCTCCAGGAGTTAGAATTCTGGATACCTTCGGTAAATTCTTTGGGATGTATCACTGTAGTCACATATAACCTAGGAAGCTACTTATGAAGGAACTTCCATCAGCACGACATGGCCTAAGCCCAAAA
>NC_090735.1:107238640-107258640 GCF_036898095.1 Palaemon carinicauda
GCCAACTGTGACAGTCCAGCGCAGTCTGATAACAATGATATAGTTAAAGATTGAAATTAAACATTATAAAACTAAAAAAAAAATAATGCCTATGTTTTAAAACTGGATTAGGAATCCCTTTAATTATTTTACATGAGCTGCAAGATTACTAAGAATTGGTCTTCAGAATAATACTCACATTATCAACAACACATTTTACTTTTAATGATAGAAGCATTCATAACAATGCAAATATTTATTTAAAACTCCAAAACTCAACATCAGTAGTAAATGTCATACAGGAAAGACCCCTTAAGTGGGTAGTGCTTTTGGTGCACCTCTTGCTGTGCCCTGCATGCACTACTTGAGGGTCTATGCAGCATTCATTCAGCCCTTAGCTTTAGTGGCTTTATATCATTCTATGTTCGCCCGTTCTTACTAACTTTCTTCTTTCTTGCTCTGCAAAGTGAGGTCTGCCTGAGATTTTGGTAAAGAATCCATATGCTTGATAATAATTTTCGACTAAATCTCGCACAACAGCCATGCCAGGTCTGCTACTTTATTACAATTGAGACTTGGGTGGTTTGAGTAATGACTTCTCTAAGGAGAGGATCCTTGTCTTTCTTGGCGATTTTGAGGGATTTCCTCGCTCTTTTCAACCCTGCTATTGATCTCCATGATTATATAACAGTAGTACCAGGCTTCCTTGTGGTTACTTTCTGATTATTTTCTTCTTAGCATGGACTCGTCAGCCACTTTTCTGATGCTGATAATGAAGTTTTCTTCCTTCTTGATTTTACTGACGAAATCAAAGTCTGTTCCCCAATGTTTTATGCATTGTTAAACTTGTTCCAGTCTGCAAAATCATGGTTCTACTGATTTGGCAGAAGTGGCACTGGGAGACGTTTCTTGTTACATTGCAATTTCTGTTGCTTAGTGGTCTTTCATTGCTTTCACAATAAATGTGACTGCAGGTCTTGAGTTTATGCATTGTTTCTTCCCTGTTTGAGCAGTTTCCCTTCTGGGAACTCATTTTTGGGATGGATTAAATTTTATCTTTTATTATTTGTGTTGTTTGTGTATAGAAGCGAGTGTTGAAAGTTTGAATATATAGCAAGTAAAAAGTAGTGTGTTTTCCTGTGTTATTGCTTCAAATAAGATTTTTATATATGTGTAATGTTGGAGTTGTTTTGTGTAATGTTGGAGTTTTGTGTAATGTTGGAGTTGTATTAGTAATAATTGATGTGTGCACTAATTGTTATAACATGTTACCATACTAAACGGTTAATGGAGTAAGGGAGTGTTAATTATGATAAGTGCTATTAACAGCCTTGCTCTGTCTCTTAGAACTTGTGCTTTTCCCTGAAAATAATATTGTATTTCATGAGTGTGTGTGTCATGGAAGGTGTGTTTTTCTTGAAGGTATGTTTTTACTTTGCACTGCGTGTGTTCCACGGAAGGATTCATAGATTATTTTCACTGATATTGGCACTTAAATCTGGACCATCACTGATGCCTTTGCTGGCACTGTAACTTTCTTTGGAGATGGCACCAGTATTTTTATTGGTACTGGTTATTGATCTAGGACCTGTCTATTGGTCCCGTATGCAAAATGGTGTTTGGGGGATTTCTCAACTGAACTTTGTTTATGGGTACCTGGACATGAAAAATCACCGAGGTGCTTGTCTGTAAACTGGCCACGAACGTCACTATGGCCCAATCCAAAATGGCTGCCATCCGATGAGAAAAATATTTTTCTTTATCATCTGGAGTTAGTACACATGTAATATATCTAATATAACTAATTTTAGGGTGAACAATTCATTTCTAATGTTGTTTTAAACATTTGGAGTAATCTATCAAGGTGACAAAGAGCATGGAAAATGTATTTGTTTAACCTTTTATATTTGTGATAGAAATATTATAAAGAAAGGCAAAATAACAATTTCTTAGGATGTATAGAATATTATAATTGTTTAAACAGTATTAATTAAGTGACAGGTTTTTACAGGAGGATCTATCTTTGTTTCCATAGCAAAAAATTACACACTGAACTCTAGTTGAACAGCCTGCACAGATGCAAGAGATATACTTGCCTGCACACTTGCAAGTTCTGAGCAGGGCCAATGGTAAAGGATTCATCATTTTTGATGGTTTGATGGCAGAGGTGTACCAAAATAATCCACTCATCCATGCCACACTGTTTTAAGTAATGTATCATATTCTTCCACTGTCACAAGCAATTTGTGTGTCTTAGTAACCAGAAAACAATCCCTACATTACTTGTAGGAGGGAGTGAACCTGTCTCAACCCCATATCCAGTGTAGTTCTCAACCCTCAACTGATCAAATGTCTCAGCAGTTGCAGTTGATCTTGCTCCTGATCAATCATGTAACTTGTATCTTTATGCTAATGCTGCATCTTGTTCTGACAAGGTATCTGTTTCACCAAAATTTATCAGATACTATGCTGGGTCACATGCCATAGCTGCATGCTGGATTCACACCTTATTCATGCAGTCGTCTCCAGTTAAGATTTGGGCTTCCAGTCCGAACTTTGCCAGTGGGGCTAAAGTTGAGAACTCGTTTGATGCAGCGGAATTTCACTAGTGTTTCACTAGTGCCATACTTCTGCCACATTTCTCTCAACATTAGTTTTTGAAAATATGGAGGGAAGTGAAAGAGAAATACAAAGGCGTCTGCGTCATTAGCGACTACAATAATTCTCTTACACTGCTTCACATGAACAGCACAATCCACATACATCACTATCCAGCTGTTTGCTTCATCAGTCCAGCTCAATAAGTCGGAAATTTCTTCCCCACCAGATGCCTTTACTGGAGATACCTCCTCATCAGAGACAATCAAGCTGGCTATGATAGTCACATCACTGGAGAATGGATGGGACACAGTACATCGAACCAACAGCTGGAGATTTGTCCTGTTTTTATGAGATGCCCAGAAGTTATCAGTTTGCTGAGGAATAAGTGTATCTCTGCACATACCAATGATGTCAGTGCCTGATGATGAATCCTTACGACGCATACGTCGCGCGCCTGCTCTGAGAGATATCTCGATATATGAGTTGTATACACAAGGGAAGATTTTTTTTTTTCATTGGAGAAACATGATGCCGAAGAAAGTATTGCATCTACTGTATGACAGCACCCATATTAGGAAATTTTGCCAGAGGCATCTGCCTTATTTTTTATGTAAAGTCTACCACAACAACAGTGGCAAAAGCAGAATTTTGACGACTTAGGGTGGTGTCAAGTTGAGATGCAATCTCCCTAGCCAGTAATGACTTGGTGTGAGAAGGGAGGTCACCATTAAACAGTGGAGATGTTTTCAGCACATCATGAGAGAATTTAACTGATATTCATCCAATCTCTTTGACAATGCCCATGTACCTCTGTGCCTGTGCCACATCCTTGGATAAAATGCCTCTTTCCATTAGAATAGTTGCTGATGTCTTCTATAGTTGGTCTGTGAAATGTGGTAGCTTATGTTTTGATATGGTTGCACTAATTTTCTTACTCTTCTCAACAAACCTCTCCTGCTTGTATTAGCGATATACATTTTCACCATTCTTGATACACTTGAGCAGACTCACATCTACCTTTTTGTGACCAGCCTGATTTGTAAGGAAGTTTTGCATCAGCACAGACACATTGACCATTGATGAATAAGAATTTTATGATGCTCCAATACTAATTCAAGCAGTTTTGATACATTTTTGTTAAATGTTTGACGACAGCACTAGCATTTTGTGTGACTCCAACAACGTAGTGACCTCTTGGACCCTTTGACAAACACTAAACGGTTTGTTCTATTTTCATATCGCCTCCAAGAGCACAACACAAAATGAGCCTGGACGATCACAAATAACCCGCTGTCCTTTTGAGAAGTGTTGGTAGAACTGAAGAATCTTGGTTTGTTCTAGGTACTACAATTCATAATGTAGGTGGCTGATGCAATCCCATTCCACAAATATTGGAATACAATGTTCATCACTAGCAGCAAGTAAGTTCTGGTTTCCTTCTCTTTCCTCAACCCCAGCATTCATAATGACAACAACTAACTTTAGACAAACTCCAAATAATTGCCAAAGTTCAGACTTTGCCTCCCACTCCTCAAACTCCCAAAAGGGCTGTATTAAGTTTGCAATTTGTCCAATAATGGCTTCAAACTGTTTTGCACAATGTTGGTTTGCAGCAAGCATTGTTTGTAGAATCTCCACCTCAGTTAGCTCTGGATAGATAGCTTTTGTCCTTATAATGCCAGAACATCTGCCTCTGGAGCAAACTGATCAAGTCCTCCACAATCGACAAGCCTTAGAGAGCACGGACATGGCAGCCATTCAAGACTGATTATCACACTAGGTCCAGATATAGCACTCTCAACTAGTGCATTATCTGGACCAGAAGCTTGGAGTAGTCTGCCCTGATCCCTAAGCAATAGACAGTGCACCTGTATACCATTGCAATCTCTTAAGACAAATATTTTGTTCCTGTTTAAATTGCTGGTGGTCTGATGGTAGCTTGTCTTGGTTAGACTGTGGGATAATTTTCTTTCTGAGGTAATATCTTCATCTTCAGGGGACTGAATAAGCTCCTCTAGATCTTCAAATCCACTTTTGAAGAGTTTGTGTTTTGGTATCTCGAATAGCGATTCTAAAATATGAAAAGAGGGTTTGACATCATTGTTTTTTCCCTAAGTCATTACTGTCACAGAAACTGTCCTGCAATCCAAAATCAAGATTCATGAGTGACTCTCTTAACATGCTATCTTCTGCTATCATAATGTCCTGATTCTTCAACTTGATGGGTAGGTCGGCAGTAGTTATGTCAGATGAAAAGATTGTCAGATTCATTCACTCTACTATTTGAAGAGATTTTAACTGAATCCCCATAATGGGAGAGGATTAACTGTTTCATATCACGATTTTGAAAGGTACTTGTAAGCACTTCATCTTCAAGAGACTCAAAGCAAACTCTACAATATCAGTCATAGCGTGACAGTCTCTCATCAGAATATGTCGATATATGGAAGAGTGCGTGTGAACAGCACATGTTTAGTATAAGTGGGAGCCATTCTTTCTGGAGTTACAGGTTTGACATGATATTTGTATTTAAGCATTTAATTTTGTCGGCATAGGTTGTGATAATATATCTGCAGAGACAACTGATTTGACAGATTCCCCTTCGTCTCTCAGTTGGTCTGCAATTCGTGTAAAAACCTCCTCATTTTTTGTGGCTTGCAGCATCAATTAATTTCTTGGCACTTATACTCACAGATTCTAAATTTTTTACAGTATATCTTTTCTTCAATATTTCCACATATAACACAGGACAATTATCTTGGGTCTTTCTTGCAACTAGGAGGTGCACAAAGTACAACACTTTTACAAATGGTTTCACTAAATGTCTGAAAAAAAATCGAAAGTAAAACATGAGATTTAATTAATAAAAGGGAGCTGTCAACAAAAATCATAACATAGACCGGCTATTATGAACCTAAAACTTTAAAATAACACCAGAAATGGATTCGTCACCCTCAAATGAGGTACATTACATATATTACATGCGCATTAACTGCAAATAAAATCTAAACATTTTTGTTATCGGGCAGCAGCCATATTGGATTGGGCCATAGCGGCATTCGTGTTATGATTACGGACCCATAAACCAAGTTCAGTTGAGAAATCCTCCCAACACCATTTTGCATGTGGGACCAATAGACAGGTCCAAGACTATATGCATTGTTGCATGGCACTATAACTGTCATTGAAAGTGTCAATGCTATTATCCCCGACAGTTATTGTCAATATTCTAACCTTTCCAGTGACACAAACTTTCACTGGAAACCCTACCCCCGTTGGTATTTTAACTCGCTGGCAATATCATTCATTAAATGCTGCTACTTTGATGGAGCTGAGCTCCCTATTGAAGCTTTCCACAGCCAAGCTTAAAGATGATCTGTTGGATGTGCACAACAGTCAAAATAGGATTGTCTGAATTCTTAAAAGGTTGTTGAAAACTTGAAACTGGTAGGTCTAAGTAATATGCAATAGATTAGAATCCTGGTTATAGGGGTAGGTAATCTGAAGAGGGATTTGGAAGGTAGGCATAGGCTTTGTAGGTGTGGAGGGAGATGTGATCGACATGCTAGCACTGGGAATGTCGATCTTTGTGGTTTGGGATTCTGCATAAATGTTTGTGGTGTAAAGTCCATCATCCTGACAGTAACTTGAACTGTCATAGCATGGCTGATTGGGTGTGGTTTTAGGTTTGGTGTAGGTATGGTTGCTAAGGAGTGGTCTGGAGCAGGATGTACTGGAGAACAAGGGCGAGTTTAAGGCAGAATATGGGGAGGGGGATGCTGGTGTGGCTTTAGTTAGGAAGGTGACCCCGTTGTAGGATGGTCTGGACTGTCTGTTACTTGGCTGGATGATGAGCTAGTGGTGGTGGCCTCGTGACTCTGATAAGGACATCTGTCACGGGCAAAGTTAGCCTAAAAGGATCACTTTTCTGTTGGGCAATATGACGCAGGATGTCGGAGCACCAGTCATTCTATACATGTGGAATTTTGCTGTTTGAGACAACCTATGGTCTGAATATAGAACTGTGATGGGCGGAGCATTAGCATTTAAAGTTATAATGGGGCACGGATGTGTTGTATAGAATGATATGGGAATAAACATTAAAAAATGGAGACCTGATAAATGCACTAATAAAAGCAGTAGAAAATGGAGAGACCTTTTCATAACATTCTTTAATACCTTTAAATCAGTTGGACCCGAGCTCTGAAAAATAGATTTAGAGAAGATGTATTGAGGTGTAGTTGGGTTGTTTAATGAAACGAAGTTTTTCTTCCAAACGGTGTGCTAAGAGGATTTCTTGTGAATACTGTAAACCAAAAAGGGCAAGCCAATGTGATGTTTTAAACAATTCTCATTTAGCATTTGCTTTCGTAATTAAAGTCTCTGCGGGGGACGAGGGACGTAAATAACACATTAACAAAAAAAAAACAAAAAAAAAAAAAAAATGATTAATTGGTTTTCAGGTATTCTGATGCAATTGTCTGTTACAAACTCATTTGGAGTAATCTAAAGTTAACTTTCCAAAATATTATTTGCTCTTCGGTAACGTCCAAGTCTATGTGGGTCCATTGATTTAGCATTCGAATAATAGTGGCGCAACATTTTTTTTTTTTAGTTTTTAAGGAAAACTTTATTTATTTTCTCTCTAACTATTCCTCCGCTTCCTTTTGGTCTATTCAATTAAAATTTGTCATATTTTCAAAAGCCGCTAAAACTTTTTTGATCAATTTGTAAACAACTTTGTGGTTTCAAACCAACAATTTCGGTAAAATGCTGCCCCTTTTTAAATGCGTCGCTGTGCCAGTGAATTTATTTTGGTGGTCAGTTATACAGTTAACTTCCCCCAAATAGAATTTACATATCTCTCTCTCTCTCTCTCTCTCTCTCTCTCTCTCTCTCTCTCTCTCTCTCTCTCTCTCTCTCTCTCTGAGAAATAAGGAAAATGCAATGTGTTGCTTATATTGAATTCCTTTTTTTCATTCTTGTGATGCCAGTTTAGATTGTGAGTGCAACGTAACTCTTATTACTTGAGCATTGGAGAAACATTTTCGATTTCGCTAGAAATAATTTTAGAACGCTAGGAGCCTTTAAGTACGACTTATGTACAGTTAGAATCAAAAGAACGCCGACACTCAGGGGAAATCTTTCGTCAGATGTCTCTAGTGTTCCCGTGCCAAAACGCACAAGGAGTTGCCCTTCTTACAACCTCTACGAAATGGGCGGAGCATTATCAAACCTTATCGAATCAGAGAGTAAAGGGCTGTCTTTGTTAGCAAAAGCATACAAATGTTACAAATCGAGTTGCCATATTTCAATTCTGTATAATCATTTGACGAGTCAACTATTCACTACAAATACAAACACACACACACACACACACACACACACACACACACACACACAAACACACACACACACACACACACACACATATATATATATATATATATATATATATATATATACACCATTATTTCTCAATTGCTACTTTTTCGTAAGAAGGTCCAAGTAGACACTTTCCAGGAAAGGGGGGGGGGGTTTCTCCTTCACCCCCCTGCCCCAGCCATTCCGACACTGAGCAAATAAGAAAGTCATTTCTGTTTTAGAGGTTGTGGAGACAGGTTAATTGTAGATTCATGATACAGCCTGTAAGATACTGAGTATTATTTGATAACCGTCAATGTTCTAGCAAATTTGGCTAACCTAATTCATTATTAGTTGATTTGTAAAAGATAGCAGCAGTAGAATAAAGTAGCTGCTGTTGATGGAAGGTCGATAAGTAACGAAATTCAAGAATTAACTTTGCATAATAGATAATCGATGTTGGATATAATAGATACTGATGACTGCAAAGCACCTTTAATATAATCAGAATTTACTATTTCGTATCGAAAATAATTTATATTGAGGTAGATGAGGACGCTATTACATTCTGGCAAAGGGTTTAAAAAATTGGTTTTATTGACAAATCATAGTTTCAGAACGACACAATTTTCAGAAATTTTGTCATGAAACTATGATATACCTATTTTCTCAAAAGGAATTCTCCTATAATTTTTGCTAAAAATATACATGAATAGATGGCATAAGCATGAAGTGATTCCCCATTTTAATACCCTGATTGTAAATTATCAATGATTATATAATTGCTAGTATCTTTATCTTGAGAAATTAAACAGCTTTGAGATCAAACCAACTTCTTATCAATTTCATGCACAAAGGTCTTATAATCTTGATTCATATAGGGTTAGCTTTGTATGATAAAGTCCTTATTTACAGTGATCAAGTGCCCGAATTAGCACAGCTATGTGGTGCTAAATGTGGGTCTCTTGACCGGTTAAATTACGCAAGGTAGATGGGCGCTTAACAAGCGAAAAATGCATTACTATCCGTGAAGCTCTTGTTCGGATAGTTCGACCAATAGCTATCCATACCAGCTCCTCAGCCGAGCAGGGTATTAGTTAAATCACAATTTCTACAGCTGGTGCCGTAAGCGGGGGAAGGGAAAACCCAAATATTAAAATATCTTGGAAATAAAAGTTTGTTTGTCCTTTTAATCACTAAAACATAAAGCTGAGGAGCAATACTCATGGATTCCTAAATATTTTCTTTCATTCTTTAGATTTTATCTCCTGAGCTTCTTCCTCTGTCCCCTGATTCATTATTTACCATTTGTGTTCCTTTCTATCATTATTTGTTCGTTTATTTATTAAATATTATCTTTAAAAGGAATGCCCTTCTGCCTCGGTGCTCGTCTTGGGGCATCAACTTTGGTTCTTAGCTTCTCACTGTGCCTCCATAAAGGAAATCTCTCCCAAGCGGCAGCAGAAACACCTTCACTTGACCATTCCAACTTGGAACTATTTGATATTTGTGTGACCCCAAGACAAGATATTCATTAGCTAGATTCCGGAATAAGGCATTTGGAGCACAGTATTTCATTTTCCTCCATCATCGTTTTTACAATCTCTATCGAAGTAAAAAATATTGCATTGTGAAGCATGCTTCCATGAATAAATGGTGCCACTCAGATTTCTTATACAATATATATCCCATTCCTTTATCATCATTCCAGTTAACGAAAATATCTTAGTTGATTTTAAAGCAACCGGTTAAATTTTCCTACAGAGCATTTAAGATGTATAGAGGAGTACAAAATATAATGATCAAACTATATGCAGCCGCACAAATGTTGGTATACGGATCCTTAAGCAAGCAAATCCTCCAAACGCCCAAAAGCAAAAGACGATTCACTAATTATAGTTATTTTTCCCCAAAATCACCCATTATTTGGATAAGCATTTGAATCTAACAAAATAATCCCGTTAATTATATCCTGTAACAACTATCTCCAATTTTGCCATTTGGTCTCGATAATTATCAAGTGAATAAAGCACTTGCGATAAAGATTGAATTAGCAATGTAGTAAAGATTCTACTGTATATATTTAAAATTTTAGTTCGAATGGCAACGCTAATCATTCAAGGCCAAGATAGAAGAAGGTGAGACGACAAAGCTCAACAATGGGAATGTAAAATAATGATGAATAAAGGGAAAGTGGCTTAGAGTCTAAAGACTGAAACGGCGCATACCCCTGAATCTGAATAATTTGGGAAATATTTTACAAGAAAGTATCCTCACGTATCACGAAATGTTACATTCAATGAATATCTATAAACTGTAAGTAGTTTTTAGCAGCCAATCTAGCATCTGAAAAATAACGATAAGCTTTTGGAAGCATAATACAATCATTTCTATTGGAAACATTCCATAATAATTACAAACAAAAGTTTTTTATGCATAAATGTCTAAAAAGGAGTTTATCTGCTGGTAGATTACTTCATTACCTAGAGTAACCTCAAAGCCTTTGATCTCTCTCTCTCTCTCTCTCTCTCTCTCTCTCTCTCTCTCTCTCTCTCTCTGAACGTCCTTTAGATGGGTATAACTCATGTATGGTGTTTTTTATTAATATTTTTCAACATAGAAACATAATTGAAATCACTTTTTCGTTCATCCGTAACTTGAACAAGACTAATGTCAAAATAATCTAATATAGCTGTTAATGGAAGGAATTGTTTAGCTACGACACTCCAAGATTTTCTACATGATTTTGTGGGTTCATAATATATATATATATATATATATATATATATATATATATATATATATATATATATATATATATATATACATATATATATATATATATATATACACACACATATATATATATATATATTTACACAGTATATACTATATATATATATATATATATATATATATATATATATATATATATATATATAATATATATATATATACACACACATATATATATATATATATATATATACACAGTATATACTGTATATATATATATATATATATATATATATATATATATATATATATATATATGTGTGTGTGTGTGTGTGTGTGTGTGTGTTTGTGTATTCAGTATTTGTAGTGGATATTTGAGACGTCAAATGATAACTGAGAATGAAAAATGGCAACTCGATTTGTAACATTTCAATGCTTCCGCTAACAAAGACAGACCTTTACTGTCTTTGGTTCGCTAAGGTTAGAGAAGGCTCCGCCCATCTCGTAGCAGTAGTAAGAGGAGCAACTCGTTGTCTGTTTTGTCATGGGAACACTAGAGACATCTGACGAAAGATTTTCCCTGCGTGTCGGCGTTTTTTTTATTCTAACTGTACAACGTTCTGTGAACATAATTTAAATTCAGTATCAGAAGTTTTATTTTATCTCTTTTATATATATATATATATATATATATATATATATATATATATATATATATATATATCAATGAAATTACCATATCTAATAACTTTTCTTTGTATTTTTTATCGAATGAGCAAAATAACTATTGACAATATTCATTAGTCTCTAAGCTTTATCATTAACACAACAAATTACTCGGTCGAAACACCACCCATTTTATGCCATCTTTATGCAGGATCAACAGTCTCATGGACCACTGGGCCTAATATTCGGTTTCCTTCTTTTGGTGATTGTCTACACCATTTTAACCCTGGTCTCTACCGCTCACACCGAAATGAAGTACTGGGAGATTTGAGTTGCCACTAGGTGGCGCGCGCGTAGAAGTAGACGCATCGGGTGGCTCATATCTACTTTTTAATAGGTCACCTTTTATCATTTCAGCCCATATCACAGCTGTCATGAATGTTATATCTTCCCGATCCTTGGAGAAATGAACAAAGTGAAAAAAACAACTAAACATCAGAATTTTTCTCCTGTCCTATATCTCCACAGATGAATAACAATTAACTCGATTATCAAATGTTTTAATGTATACAAATGCGGACCATTTACACAAAACTAAAATTTTCGAAATAATTGCTATTTGACATTGCTATACAATGTATAACTACTACCGTGGCCTTACCGAAAAGAGTTCCAACATGCGACGTTCAGTTACAATGGGAAAGTTTTGGAGATGATCCCCTGTGAGGGTCCATATAAGTTGTGGCATACGGTAGACGGTAGAGCCATGAGAAACTCTGACACTGGCTCCTGCTTGGTAGAATTAATGGCGTCCAATAGAAGAATAATATGACAAAACTGAAAATAATATTGAGATGATATCTCCCATCACGACAACAACGTTTGGGCGGTTGATGGATAAAGTGTATAACTTTCAAAATATTCATTGGTCAAAATATATGAAAAAAATCGAAAGGAGGTATATACATTTAAGTGGCAATATCACAAAAACATTTTTCTGTCTAGTTTTAGAATGATAAACTTAGTCAACCACCCAGACTACTTATGCCATACGTCTAAAATACGTGGACACATGTAACCAGACAGTAAACTAATGGTTTTGCTTCAAATTGCAATGTAAAATGGTCATTTACCGTTCCACCAAGTTTTTCTTCTTCCATTCTTGGGGGTGTAATTGCGGACATGCTATTCTATCTTGTTTCTCTTCCTCGCTATTCTATCTTGTTTCTCCTCCTCTAGTTTCTTGAAGTCTTCATATATATGAAAGATCCATTTTAATGTTATCGCTGTTTTTAAAATATTCTATATTGGCTGTTCATTACTTCTATTTTAGTTTATTTATTTTATTTATTTCCTTGTTTCCTTTCCTCTCAGGGCTATTTATTCCTGTTGGAGCCCTTGGGCTTATAGCATCCAGCTTTTCAAACTAGAGTTGTAGCTTAGCTTGTAATAATAATAATAATAATAATAATAATAATAATAATAATAATAATAATAATAATTATCCATAACAATAATAATAATAATATTTATTATAACATTAATAATAATAATTATGGTATTTTAAGTTTTCTCATGAAGAATTTCTTCCAGTTCTAACAAAGTTTTATCACAGTAAAGATTAACGTGTCGAGCATCAGCCATGGCAATATATATATATATATATGTATATATATATATATATATATATATATATATATATATATATATATATATATATATAATATACTGTATATACATGTATGCTTTTTATAAAACCTTACTTCTTATAACCAGTGTAGTATTAATAAGTCCATAGAGTATATCTGTTTCTGGGATTTTCATCTTCATACCTTATCATAGTTTAAAATCAAAGACAAATAACATGATTATCAATAAAAATGAGATTATTGTTTTCTGTAAACTAGAAATTAAACAAAATTAGGAATATAACAGCCTTTAAAAATTAAAGATAAACTTGGAACTGAAAAACAAATGGTAGATATAATAAATTGTCACTATTCGTAAGTAAAAACATTATAGGCTTAGAAAAGTGATAGCCCTGACTTGATTATTATTGGAATGATTTTATAGCAATGAATTAATATCGTTAGTATGTTTTTGGTAAATTCATCAAGTAGGCCTACAGGTATTTTATGATAGTTGTGTACAAATTGTAATTGATCACATAAAAATCGCGTCAATCAAGCCAGCATCCAAGTGCACTGTCTCCCTTCACCACAGAACCACCTAGCCTATTAGCTCTGCCGTTACCTCAATGGTATCTGGTGTAGGTTAGTCTTTCTCCAAAGCTGAAAGTCTGTTCATCATTCCTGTTTCATCTGTCCATGGCCTATAGTGGGCAAGGACACCCATCCCTACTTTAACACAAGGGGTGGTAACCAACAGGACCCATTCAGCTTTTTGCTCTGTATGCCAGAACACTTTCCTTCTTCCAGTGTAGTCAATTTTTTATCTTATTTTTGACGGGATAAAACTTGCTTCTAGTCAGCACTTTTTTTCTTTGACCTTTTTATTTTATCCCATGATGGGGACTTTAGTTCCTCTATTGTAAGGCCACCCACCCCCAACCCACTCCTTTTTGTTAGTTTGACGAAAACTGTATTCCTCCCAGTGAAGATATTTTCCCACTGAAATGCTAGTTCCCTCAGGGGAAAACCTCTTTTGCTACTTTAGAAACATTTCGCTGCAATTGGGGAGGACTTTTCTCTCAAAAGGAATCCTTTTCTCACTGCTCACTAGGGGTGTTTTCTCTTCTGGAGCCTTTGGGCTTATAGCATCATGCTTTTCCACCCAGGGATGTAGCTTAGGTAATAATAATAATAATAATAATAATTTTCCCTCAATCAGTCTTCTCTCCTTGGAGAATACTTTTCCCCCCAGGAAGGACATTTTTTTGTCTCACTGAAGGCGCACTACCCCCTTGAGAAGGTTTTTTGCCTTTAGGGGGAGACTCTTTTTCCCATCAAAGTACTCTCCACTTGGGTCTAGATTTTTTTCATAGTTGGAGAGTTTTCATACTTACATAAGAGTATTTTCGTCTTGGAAGACTTTCTTTCTGTATAGGAGACAAGGGGAGTATTCTCCAATAAGGAAGATTTTTCAGTTCTCTCAAATGAACAGGCTTATCATCCTGTAGGAGTTATCTATCCTTGGAGAATTCTTTCTTCAACTACAAAAGTCTTTTCAAACTCGGACCAGGACTTTTTTTCTCCCAAAGTAAAGCATATTTTTCCTTACAGGAACGATTCCTATTAGAATTACTAGTTTTCCCTCCTCTGTCCACCGCCAAATTGGAGAAAACTTTATATCTTTTTTTGGGTTGCCTTTTTTGTATGCTCCTAAAGGAGGATTGAACTGATGTCCTCTGGTTACAAGTATTCTGTATCTTTAACGCATATTGCATTATTTATGAGGTATTTTCCTCGTGATATAAGAAGTTATAGGATTCTAGTTCTCTTGGGCTTTTATTTATATATGAAGCAGTCAACTTAATATGAAACTGGCTACCTAATGCTTCAGTCTCTACTTTTTTAGTTTTCGTTCATTTTGCAACCTACCCGGTAATTAGGTTCAATGATCCTTCAGATAATTTATAACGAATTATCTAGAACTTTATTCAGAGGGTTAGTGCTTATCCTAATTTTGTCATTCAACTCAAAGCTAATAAAGATTAAAATATTTTTTATCATGAAGTGTTTCACAATAGTTTAGACATTTAGATTACCAATAACATAATATTTCAAATCCCGCAAAGATATGAGTGAAATGCGTTTTTACAAAGAAAGACATTGAACTTAGATATTGGATACATCTGAAGATATTTGGTATCTCTTCAGAGATTACAAAATACAATTTTATTATTTTTGTATATAATAAACTATTCTCTTTATTCTTCCAGCTTTGATACATACTATTCACAGTGATATCCTGGTACATTTTGTTTAATTAATATTTTTTCCTTCGACCCCAAGTCGCTGTTTATTTTACACGAACACACTCACTAATATGTACTGTATACAGTATATATATATATATATATATATATATATATATATATATATATATATATATACATATATATATATATACATATATATATATATATATAATATATATATATATGTAATATATGTATATATGTATATACAGTATGTATATATATATATATATATATATATATATATATATATATATATATATGTGTGTGTGTATATATATATGTGTATATATATGTGTATATATATATGTGTATATATATGTGTATATATGTATGTGTATATATGTATGTATATATATGTATATATATATATATATATATATATATATATATATATATATAAATATATATATATATATATATATATATATATATATATATATATATATATATATATATATATATATTAGTGTGTATGAATGTATCCTACTCATGTTATTTTTGTCTAAATTGTTTTTTGAAGTGAAAGGAAAGGCTTCCACAATATTAGCTGTTTTTTAAGTCAGCACAGAAGACTCATCAACAGCTTATATAACCCCCCAACACATTGCAACATTCAATACTATCTTGTACACAATCATATAATTAATGCATATCAAGGTTATTCCTATCCGACAACCTTCTTACCCTATCTATGAAACTTTTTCTTGAACTTCTTTTCTTCTCCTCCTATCTTTTCTGATACATTTATACCTGTTTTCAATAACTTAATGTCATCCAATCTTTCCAAGTAACCAAACCACCTCAAAACACACTATTCCTTCTTTTCCCTTACGCTATTCGATGGTCATTCTTCACTTCTATTAAGAAGGGATGCTTCAACTAACCATTCATACATTCAGAAGTTTGCTTCTGTAGACAACTCTTGGGTCTTTTTTACCAGACGTATGGACACATCTTGGCATCAGTTTTTTTCTCCTTTTCGATGACTTTGCTCTTCTCTCATCTTTCCATTATCCATTATGTCTATCAGAGGTTAGTTATAAGTATCTACCAATTACATTGTTCTAATATCATCATAACATTCACTACTCCACCTTTGTTTCCATTTGTCCTCAATACTTGACTTCCTTGCGTTTACTCTCTGCTTTTCTTCTCTTGCAGATACTTTTAGACTCTGACTAGCTTTTGCAGTTTCTCTTAACTCACCCAATTAACAGAATATTTTATGAAAAGGTTGTTTTGCTAGGGGTTTCATATGCAAAGGTAGGTGAAAGATAAAGAGATTGCATTTTCAGAATATTTTGGGTGCCTAGAGTATGGGAGAATTATAAGGTTGTTGAGAAAATATTTGTTAAGGGGATTGAAAATGGAGGAATTGTGGGCTGATCTAAAGTCTTAAAGGTAGAAAATAGTCGATTAAGTTTGTAAAACTCCTTGATGCTTGCTTATTACAAACATGGTTAAGAAAATTAAATAAAAAGTAAAATAGGAAGGAGGAAATAAAAACTACATGAATGAAAAATTAGAATGATTCAAGGTTAAATTTCATGACACGTGTATAAAGGTATACTGAAGGGGAGACTGAAGCACCTGCAGACACAGTGTTGATGAAAATAAAACTGGGGTGCTAGGGTTTGATGGTGATACTGTAATTGAGTAGCTGACAAGGTTTTGTAAGGTATATCTGGAAGGTAAGGAAATGGGGAAAGAAATAATTGATCCAGTAAATAAAGGTGAAGAGTGTAGTGACAATGTAAAAATTATAGCAGGCAAGGGAGCTATGTAGTAAGATTTTAATGAAAAACTTTCAGGTGATAGAAAGATTACTAAGGAAAGAACAGTGTGACTTTAGTTTATACCAAACTTTAAGCAGATGGCTCACGTTGACTCGCCAAGTCATCCGTAGTTTTCCCTTGAACAGCAAGAGTTAAACCATTGCGTAACGCAACTTTCGTACGCATTTATTTCCAAATTTTTGTTTTGGTTAACGATATCTGACTGGCTGTTTGCACAGTTAAGGACTTTTGAATCTAGTAGTAATTCGAAAACTGGAAAATGTTAGCTGTCTGGAAATTTAAGAGTCCTAGCTTTATTTTTCGTCATGCATTTGAAGTAAAAATTGAGAACTCTTACTATGATTTAGTTATGGAAGAATGGCTGGCAAGTTTTTTAACCTACAGTAAGTCTGCACAAAATATAAAGTTGAAAACACCATAGGTCACTGGTTTATTTTCATAAGTTGCTTCAACTTATGTTAGATTCAAGATTTATAGACCAGTCAATAGGGGGATTGAATAGTAAAAATCGGGGAAAGCTGCAATAAACTTACAGCCTTCATAATAGGGTACTTGAAAACATATTAATTTTGCAGCCCTCTACCACCCTGGATTTGGCCACCATCTTGAAAAGAAAATAGAACCTTTTTTTTCAGCAGATATCTCGCTTGTGACTCTTTTTAGAGAGAAAAATGTCTGAGCAAAATAATCTACATAAAATTCTTTATTAAAACTTTTCTATTAATTTTTTTCCGATCCGTTGCATCACTTTGGTGCCAGCGTTATGAAAATGTTCGCAGATATTTTTTTCATACGTATAATTTTGAAAATAGTCTCTCAAGGAGGGTTTTGCTCCTTTATTCTGGGTTAGAACAGACATTGAATGCTTACTGGGGATTTGCCACCTTAGAACATACAGTAAATACTCACTGGCAGAGTTACCACCCTTACACCCAACCATCGACCCAAAACACTTAGTTCTGAATCGTAGTCATTGCGATACCAAATCTTGCTACATTATTAAAAGTAACAATTTCCATTATAGTGTTGGTCTTATTGCTGTGTCTTGCATGATAACTATCTTCTTACCTCTGCCAACAAAGTTGGAATGTTATGTTTTTGCCCCTGTTTTTGTGTTTGATTGTGAACAGCTTCCTGGCCACAATTATAATTGTAGAGGGACGATACTTGCATGGATTAACTGTAATGTAACGAGCTGGATATGATTAGATTTTGGAAGGTCAAAGTCAAAGGTTAAGGTCAGGGTCAAACAAAATGTTCAATTCATGTAATCAGCTATAATTTTTGGACATCGTTGTCACAGATTTCAAACTTGGTTCATATTTGAAAGTATGAAAATCCATGCCTATTAATACATGTTGAGGTCAAAGGTCAAGGTCGAGCAAAAGGTCGAGAAATAAGCAGCTGTGATGGAGGTTTGCGCTCTTGAGTGCCCCTCTAGTTATTGATAGAAATATCAAGAAAATATAGTAGTTTATTATTATTATTATTATTATTATTATTACTTGCTAAGCTACAACCCTACTTGGAAAAGCAGGATGCCATAAGCCAAGGGGTCCCAACAGTGAGGAAAGGAAACAAAGTGAAAAAAAAATTATTTAAAGGAAAGTAACAATATTAGAATAGATATTTCCTATATAAACTATAAAAAAAAACTTAAATAAAACAAGGGGGAGAGAATTTAGATGGAATTGTGTACCCGAGTGTATCCTCAAGCTAGAGAAGTCTAACCTAAGAGACAGTGGAAGACCATGGTACAGAGGCTATGGCACTACTCATGACTAAAGAACAAAGGTTTGATTTTGGAGTGTCCTTCTCCTAGAAGAGCTGCTTACCATAGATAAAGTCTCCTCTACCCTTGTCAAGAGGAAAGTAGCCACTGAACCATTATAGTGCAGTAGTTAACCTCTTGAGCGAAGAAGAATTGTTTGGTAATCTCAGTGTTGTCAGCATTATGAGGACAGAGGAGAATGTGGAAAGAATAGGTCAGACTACTTGGCGTATGTGTAAGCAAAAGGAAAATAGCCATAACAGGGGAGAAGGATCCAATGCATTATTGCCTTCCAGTCAAAGGACCTAATAACACACCTAGCGGTAGTATCTGAATGGGTGACTGGTGCCCTGATTATTCTATTCCAAGAGTTTTTTCTCTCTCTCTTACATTGGGAAGTTTTCTAGTGTGGCATCAGTATGATTAACAGTCTTCATCAATAATGATGCCATCATTTGAACATGAGCCCCTAATAAGAAACACATATCGAAGGATATCTTAAGCCTGCATTTCTACAGGTGCTCGTGGTAGTTCTTCATCCTTTGAGGTATTTGCATGATACAATGTTTATTAGGTATGGAGGAGCAGGATCTTTATCTGTAGTCATTAGTACCAGTTTCTTTGTGATCAAGTCAAATTCCAGCCCCATTGTGTAGGTGGCAAGTCCTTTCCCGTTCACTCCTGCCCTCGGTAATATGTAAGTATGGAATTAAATCTAGCAGCTTCATCTGTTAGAGGTATAAAAGTCAAAGTGAATTTTATTTTATTCAGCGATTTGGGAAAGCATTGTGCGAGTGGGCTGTTAGTTTGTACCAGAGAGGTGAGTGGAATGCAACTACACTCTATCAAACAGACATCATGGTTACAGTATATATAATAACATGCGAGCAAGAGCATCGCAAAAATTCAAACAAAATTAAACATGAATTAGCAGGCTTACAAAGGATGGTCTATCATCATTGCAGACAGAGCGAGCGATAAGACAAAAAAGAAATACAGTCGCAGTGTACAAGTTTATATGGAACACGAACGGTACGTGGCTCCCACCCTAAAAATGACATGCATGTAAAATAGGGCACTCTACTCTTGAGAGGCGCACTGTAGGCGGGTCATCTGGCAGGTGATATGCAAATTTTAAGTAATC
>NC_090735.1:107271140-107313640 GCF_036898095.1 Palaemon carinicauda
ATATATATATATACATATACATATATATAAACATATATATATATATACATATATACATATATATATATATATATATATATATATATATATATATATATATATATATATGTATGTATATATATATATATATATATACATATATGTATATAGATATATACATATATGTATATATATGATTACATATATACATATATACATATATACATATATATACATATATACATATATACATATATATACATATATATATATATATACATATATACATATATAAACATATACATATATATATATATATATATTTATATACATATACATATATATATATATATATATATATATACATATATACATATATAAACATATACATATATATATATATATATATATATTTATATACATATACATATATATATATATATATATATATATATATATACATATATACATATATAAACATATACATATATATATATATATTTATATACATATACATATATATATATATATATATATATATATATATATATATATATATATACATATATATATATATATATATATATATATATATATATACATATATATACATATACATATATATATATATATAGATATATATATATATATATATATATATATATATATTTATATATACATATACAGTATATATATATATATATATATATATATATATATATATATATATATATATATATATATATATACTGTATATACAGAGAGAGAGAGAGAGAGAGAGAGAGAGAGAGAGAGAGAGAGAGAGAGAGAGAGAGAGAGAGAGAGAGAGAGATAGGGAGAGAGAGAGAGAGATAAAATTATTTGAGCTTACTGTAAGTAATGTAGTAATCCACCAATTCATATACTCCTTTTTAAACATTCATACATATAAGAATTTTGCTTTGCATCATTATGCAATGTTCAAAATAGAAATGATTGTATACTGCTTTAAAAGCTCATCGTTGTTTTTCATATCCTAGATTGACTGCTGAAAACTTTTTTTAGGCTTTTAGATATACATAGATTGCAATATATTTTAATACGTAAAGATACTTCACTGGAAAATATTTCCCCAGTCATTCAGATTCAAGGGGATGCTCCATGTTAGTCTTGAGACCTAAATCCACTAGTCTTTTACTCATTTTTTTTTCTTTTTTTTCACTTTCCCTTTTGGTTGATCTTTGCCGTCTCTCCGTCTGTGATTGTGACCAAGAATGGTTAGTACTGATAAGTAAACAGTAATATCTTTGCTACATTGCTAATTCAATCTTTACCCGAAGAGCATTATTCGCTAGATAATTATCAAGGCAAAAGGGCAAAATTGGCGATAGTTATCACAGGGTATAGATGAAGGGATTATTTTGTTGGATTTAAATGCTGAGCCGAATAATGGGTGATGCCCCAAATGTTTCATCTCTGAATCCTGCTAATGAATATCGTATCTTGGTTTCACACAAATATCAAATAGTTTCAGGTTGGAATGGTCAAGTGAATGTGTTTCATGCTGCCGCTAGGGAGAGAGTTCTTTTCTGGAGGGGATAGTGAGAAGCTAGGAACTAATATTGACTGTCTAAGACGAGCACGGAGGGGGAAGGCCATTCATTTTAAAAATAAGAATGTTTGATAAATATATGATTAAAGAATGAAAGAAAGGAACACAAATGTTAAAGAATAAAGACCTAAAAAGACATGTTAAGGGATAGAGGAAGAAGCTCAGAAAAAAAAATCTAAAGAGTGGGAGAAAATATTTAGGAATCCAAGGGTATCGCTCCTAAGCTATGTGATTTACTGATTAAAAGGAAAATCAAGAAATTATTTTTGAGATATTTTAATATTTGGTTTCTCTATTTTCCCGATTACTGCATCAGCTGTCGAAATTATGGTTTAGCTTCTACATTGATAGTGCTGAGGAGCTGGTATGGATGGATATTGCTCGAATACTCCGAACTAGAGCTTCACGGATAGTAATGTATTTCTTGCTCGTTAAGCGCCCATCTACCTGGAGTAATTCCCTCGGTCCAAATGACCACATAGTTGCGCTAATTCGGGCACTTGATCTCTGTCAATAGGGACTTAATCATACAGAGTTAAGCCTATTTGAATCAAGATTGAGAGAACGTTGTACATGAAATTGATAAGAAGTCAGTTTGATCTCCAGGCAGTGTAATTTCTCAAGCTACAGCTACTGGCAATTATTTAACCATTTATAGCTTGCAGTCAGGGTATTAGCACGGGGAATGATTTTGTGCTCATGTCATCTGCAAATGTATTTTTCCGATAGTTTAGATGACAATATTTTTGGAAAATAGGTATATCATAGTTTCATGACAAAATTTCGGAAAATTACGTAGTTCTTAGACTAAAAAACTTGTTTTTTGTATTATTTGTAAATAAAACAAATCTGATAACTTTTGCCAGAATGTAATAGCGTCTTCCTTTACCGTAATATAATTTATTTTCTATACGAAGTAATAAATTCTGATTGTATTCACGGTAGTATGAAGTCATCAGTATATATTGTTTCCATCACTGATTATCTATTATGCTATGTTGATACTTAAATTTCCTTACTTATCAAACTTCCAACAACCGCAGCTACTTTATTCTACTGCTGCTATCATTTACAAATCAACTGATAAAAAATACGGTTAGAAATATTTGCTAGAACACTAACTGTTATCAAATAATATTTAGGCAATAATACAATATATTACAGGCTGTATCAGGAATACTCATTTAACTTCTCTCCACAACCTCTAAAACAGAAATGACTTCCTTATTTCCTCAGTGTTGGACTGGCCGGGGCAAGAGGTGGTGAAGAGGACAACCCCCACCTCGACACTTCCCTGGAGGTGTTTACTTGACCTCACATACGAAAAAGTAGTAATTATTGAAATATATATATATATATATATATATATATATATATATATATATATATATATATATATATATATATATATATATATGTGTGTGTGTGTGTGTGTGTGTGTGTGTGTATTTATGTATGTGTATACAGTATATGTATGTGTAATTATAGATGTATATTTTATTACGTATCTGTATACATAAGTGTGCATATGTACATATATTCATGTGTGAATAATATACAGCGATTAGAAATTTCTGACCTCCTGGCTTGTACAGTGGTAATTTGCTCGGCTAGCATACGCGTGACAGCAGATCGATCCCCGCCAAGAACAGTGAGTTTAAGCTGTTTACTGGAGAGGCCACTGCTGTGGTTGGGCTTAGCTGCTTACGTTCTGATGAAACTGGAACTGAAACCAGATACCTTTAACATAGACATCAGAAGTAAAAAAAATGCAGTTTTATGATCACTATTTCATACGTAGTAAACCATTAATATAATAAATTGTAATAGGTATAATCTTTTTAATAGCATCTAGCTCTCACAAAACATATGTTAACCCTACATAGACTCTTCTTCTATCCACGGTTGAGCCAGACATGTATTTGCTAAGAACTCTCATTGTAGAGATGTTCCAATGTTTTCCAGAAAATATGCCACCGTTGAAAATATTGATGAAGAAGCAGCCTTCTCTACGGCAATCTCAAACGCTATGATAATTTTAGATCTATTCATATCGGTATAATCCCTATTATTGACTATGTGCATGCGTGATTATATGTTTTTGCGCTCTGCTTTGAAACATATTGACGAGTATCATTATCTTGATTCAATGCAGATCTCGAGTTCCATGTCCATAAATATGTGTGTCAGTCGACAGTTTGAATTAGTCCAATATTGTTGTAGGGTAAAGCAATAATTGGAAATTGAATAATCTTTCGATTCAGTGCAGATGCGTGTCCGATGTGATTCGATATGTGGGCTAATACCATTACTTCCTCGGTCGTGATTTCTCTTTCATCATTTGACATGATTTCGAAGAATTCTGGCCAATACCCGCTCAATTTTAAACGAACCTCGTTTGAACATCATTAGGGCATGGCCTTCGGGAGGTCGTTTTGCAACACTGCACAATCCTCATCGATAATTTATTTGATTTGACATTGCAGAACACTTACTTATAAATGAGCTTCCGAAAGGTCGAGCGTTTAAGAGAAACAATTATATCTTATATGTTTCATGCAGAACGAACTTAACGATGGGTGAAACCGGATTTATTCAAATAGATTTTGGCACTTCAGATGTCATTCCATAACTTTGGAGGTTATATGTTTGATATTGAAGAAAATGTCTGGTGACTTAATTATCACTGATTAGGTTTCTTACAAAAAAAATAATACTCTAGCCTTCATTATACGTCTCTCTAGCGACAATTATGTCCTAACTTGAGTTTAACAGATAGAAAGAGCTCTGCTTAATAGAATATGAAGTTTGCCGAGTAACTGACCTCTAATTAAGCCTCCGCCAAATAATGATATGATAATTTAATTACATGATAATAAAATAATGAAAGTAAGAGTCTGCACTAATGAAAAATAAATCTATTTGGGTGGAAGGAGTCGATGGCAAATGCTTTTAATATAGTGATGAGGTCATAAGGTCAGCAAGGATTATTTGTTGATATGAATTGGTAGGAAAAGCGAATAAACCCTGTACTGTGTGTGATTGGGGGGGGGGGAGAAAGAAGGTTTAGTTAAGATCTTTATATTGTTCACTGCGTGCTAGTAGGAAAAAAGAGAAGAGGAGGGAAGGAATGAAAGAAGGTGTACCAACCGTGTGTCACACAATTGTACATAATTCCTTTTGTATATATTATACTTGTATCTTCGCTCTTCCCTCGCACTATAAAGAACCAGAACAAACATGTCTGCGTGTCGCCTATGTAATATTGTCATTTTCTCGAACATGTAATTTCCTGTTGCCTTGAGGTTTTGTATATAAAGGAGTGTTCCATAATAAATTAACTCAGTTGCTTTCACAGCCTTTGAGTTAACAACCTTTCTCTCGGCACCGTCACAAGGGTGTGTAGGGTAGTCGAGAATAAAGCGAGGATAAAAATTCCCAGTAACTAAAAGAGCGGAAAGATTGATGAAGAATTTTAGGGAGAAAGGAGATGAAGAGGGGAAAATGTTATTGAACAAATGGTTCTCAAAATGAAATAATTCAGGTGGAGAGATGCTGTCCGGACATGGATGTAGTCCTATGTTTATGAGGATTTTGAGGATTTTTTGTTCGCGAAGGATAGAAAGGTCTAGTGCTCTAAGTGACTATTGGGGATATAAGGAAAGAAATTAAGAAGCAAGGTAGAGGTTCAATAAAAATGTTGAAACTCCGGGGTAATACAAATGCTGATCATAGCTTGTAATGTATGCCTGGTTAAAAAAGGGGTCTCGAAAGAATGGGTGAGATATATTTTTCCGTGTATAAAATTAAAAGGAAAATGGTAACTGCCAAGTTATATTTGATGATTATTCAGTATACTAGGAAAGGTATAGTCCGAGTTTTGTTGAAGTGCCACACGTAACAGATTAGTTGATGAGGAAAGACCATCATAGGTTTGAACAAGAAAGAGTAGGGTGTGGACCAAGTGGTCTTTATGAAAGTTATCTAAATGTTTGAAAGTAAAAGTAAAAACTTGTGTATGACATATATGTCCCTAGATAATCTCAATTTGCAAAAGTATTAATGAGTGACCTGTTTGGTGTGGAGTGGTCTGAGACAGACAAGTGTTTATATCTCCATAGCCTTTCAACATCTTTTTTAGTTTACTTACTTTTACTTTGACGGCTGCTTTTCCGGTCCCATACAGCAGGGGAACACCACTCTATACAGGACCTCCACTGTGTTTTTACTTTGTTCGATCGGAGTATTTAACGTTTCATAACGCTTATTGTTCATTTACTGTTAAATCGTCACTGTTGTATGGCTGATGAAATAAGAAAGTCTTCAGTTTCCTCTTGAAAGTCTTAATGTCTTCAATCATTCGGATGTCTCGGGGCCGCATATTAAAGGCTCTGGAGCCTACAGTAGACATATATCTAGGTTCCAATAGTTTGAAGCCACCCGTAACTATTCTCGTATCGACACGATTTGTTGGCTGCGCAATATGTAGCAATTCTGTTAAGCATCGACCGGTTCTGATAACTTGGTGGGTTATTGTACATATTTTAAATTCAATTCTCGCTTTAATCGGTAGCCAGTGTAAATCGATTAGTATAGGGGTGATCCTTTCTCTAGGTGGGGCACCTTTTATCAGTCTTCCTCCTCTGTTTATTATGTTTTGTAATGTCTTAAGTTGCACTTTTGATAAATTGTAATAGAGTTGCAGAAGTCAATCCTGGTAATAACACAGTTTATCACAAGTTTCTTTACAGAATTTTCGTCCAGGTACTTTTTTATAAACGCAATATTTCTTGGAGGATAACTAACAGTTTTTATCACATTATTTATTTGGGCATTAAGAGACAGGTTACAGTCAAGAAATACACCTAGATCTCGAATTTTGCTAGATATCGGCACCGAGTCATAATTTATGTTCATTTAAATATCACCCAAGTTTCTCACGCTATTTCTCTTACCCACACCATGAATTCAGTTTTGTTCTCATTTAATTTTAGTTGTTTAAAGGCCATCCATTCTCAAACACTATCAAGGATTCGGTTTAGAGTTTCAGTAGAGTCATGTACATCATTTATGGAGAAGTAAAAGTGTGTGTCACCCGCAAATAGTTTGAACTTCACACCATGCCTCTAGTATTTTCGATAGACCATTATTATAGATGCAGAATAAGACTAGGGCAAGTACATTCCCCTGGGGTACCCCTCTTTTTAAGGGTTCATATTATGAATAAGAGTTTCCAATTTGTACACAGTAATTTCTACCAACCAAGTAGTCTTTTGGGTATTCCAAAGCTTGATCTTCAACGCCGCTGGACCGTTGATTCAGTAACAGACACGAGAGGTCTGAAAGTTCATAAAATGAGCTGTATATAAGTTTTTTGTTGATAACACTGTGCCAATAAGGGAAAGAGGAAAGCAATTACAAATGTCTAAAAATTGTTTAATATGCAGATTTTGCTACAATAAAAATGTAGAGAACGGATGAAAACTGAAGGTTAATGAAAACCATGGAAATGAATGAATGGATGTGTTTCGGTCTCAGAACTGTTCAGCAAGTTTTCACCACAATGATGGCTCCCATCTTAAAATGTGTAAGATTTCTAGGAAATGAGTTCCCTTTTGGATTTTGGTCAGAAAAGCTAGTTTTTTATCATTGGATTAGAAATTGTCTAGAAAGAAAATCCTGTTCCAATTCCGATCAAGACGATATCGGAAAAATATCTTCTTTAGGCAGTCGTTCCGGACGAACTTCTCTTAAAGAAACCAGCAGTCCCTAGCAGTCTCATCCACATCTGAACTGAAAAACTTATTCTACTTGAACTTTTCTAACAAAAGAAGAAGACTGAATCCTCTTTTCCAACCAAAATCCAAAAGGGAAACCATTTCCCAGAAATTTTATCCATTTTGAGATGGGGCCATCATCCTGGTGAAAACTTGCTGAGCAGTTCCGAGACAGAAACTCATCCATTCATTTATTTCCATGGTTTTTATTAACCTTCGCTGTTCTCATTCGTCCTCTGCTCTTTCGTCTAGCAAAATTTGCATATGAAACAATTTTTAGACACATTTGTGATTACTTTTCTCTTTACCTTATTGGCACATTGTTATCAACAAACAACTTATATACAGCTCATTTTATGAACCTTCTGAATCTGACCTCTCGTGGCTGGTCCTTGTCTGTTATCACAGGGAGTTTTTTTGGAATTAACTATTCTAGACGTCTCTTATCACTGATGCTCCATCCACACGTCAATTGTCTGGAACATCTAGTGGGGTTCAGAGGCCTTAAAGCTCGGGTGTTGCCGGTAATAAGAAAGTGCACAACGGTGTTTTCAAATTCTCAACAATATTAGCTTATATCTGATACATCCGAAGACGGAAGACCAAAGCCTGAATCCCTATACGAGATAGCATTAATGCTATTGCCTTGGACAAATTTAAGAACGATCTTTCTTCCTTAGTTTATCCAAGAGAAATCGAACACCTTAGCAAATAAGTTTATCAGAAAAAAAAAAAATTCCTCCAAAATAAGTCTCTGCATCTGTCATTGTTCATAGAAATTTAAAATTGGGTTGGACTACCAAACACGTTCGAGTAATTGTTAAACAAAAGATAGAGGCATTCTTTCACTAGTCCCAGACGCCTTACAGGACTGGTCAAATTCAGTGTTTTCCAGGATTTAACTTAATCTAGTAGTTGAATCAGTGGAAATTCAAAAGTTCAAAATTTGAGCGAATATTTTTATGTTGAACAGGCTAATATAAGTCTCCTTTAACAGTTTATTTATGAAATGTCTCTTTTATTGTTACTGTTCTTAAAATCTTTTATTTTAGATATTGTCACCACACCATTTGCTGCTTAGGATTTTATTCGTGAGGTTTTAGTTATCTGGGCTCCATATTTCACTCTCCATTAGATGAACGACGCTCTTGCAATTTTGTTTTACTTTTCTTATAGTTTATATATTTCCTTATGTCCTTTCCTCACTGGGCTATTTTTTGCTGATGGAGCCGGATTGTAGTTTGGATAATAATAATAATAATAATAATAATAATAATAATAATAATAATAATAATAATAATAATAATAATGATGATGATGTGGTATATTCGTAAATATATTTGATAACCGCAAGGTGAGAGAAGTGAGCTTCAGTTTCAAGAAACAAACCAAGAGGGAGTAGTAGGTGGTGTGCCAAAGGTTCGTGGGAGGCTTGAATATCTGAGGAATTCAAGGCAGGAATGATTGAACTGATTGTTGAACAAACTCCCTATGTGGAAGTGAATTAAGGTTGTTGAAGGCGTATGAAAGGTAAAAGGTGGTGTTAGGCTGCTTCCACCCGATCGGTGTTTGTTCGACGAACCCATCCGATAGGACATCAAAACTGAGAAACGGTGGTTGCGATGGGCAAAGTTCTGTATAGGAATATTTGTATGATTAACAAGGTAACGAGGCTTAGCTTCTTACTAGTTAAGATTGGGGGATCGGTTTCGAGAAGTCTTTGTTCATCACTGTTAAAGATATATAATCATTATCATCATCCAGGTGCCATATCTCTAAGGACGCCGGTAATCATGGCTCAACATTCCTCTCTCCGTCCTTCTTACTTTACTTAAAGGGCTATTTTTTATGGTCTTGTATTACAGGAGAGCCATACTCTCTAAAGGACCTTTCGTAATTCCTTTTAACGAATACATTCCAAAGCAATCAGCATTTCACACCGCATATTGCTCGTTTATTGTAAAACCCACATTATCGAAGCGCTTATTCTTCCTCCAGTCATTCCCGCCATTCCATCCAAATGATTTTGCCTGTTTCTTTCGGCCTCATTCTATCGATTTTACCAACTTTTTGTAAAGGCTGGAGAGGGTTTATTTATAATATTGTGTAAAATATATTTGAATAGCTAATTAGAATAAACCTCAAGCATTAGTGAAATGAGAATTCTTAAGTTGCGCAATCCTGGGGTTTGGCCTCAATAGGCAATTTCTTAATATCCCCTCAAGAAATGTTAAAGCCTAAGATTTTATTAATTTTTTCATTTTCAAAATTGATATAGAAAGGAAAGTCTTTTTTTATTTATAGAGTTTGACTCCAAAGAACTTTTGATCAGTAAACTATTTGCAAAAATGCCTCATTTGACATGCACAGGCACGGAAAAGCTGTCGCTTGTTGTTATTGGTATTAACATTAGTAACAATGTGAGCCTGTGCAAATCAAATGATGCATTTTAGGGAATAATTTATTGAACAAGATTGTTCAGTTAATCTCTCTCATAGAAATTAACTATTTCTATTAGGTAGTAAATCATTTTTGTGCCTCCTATATCAAAGTTTCCACAATTTTGTCTTCTTTTTTAGAATTATTGTTAGATTATTTTGGGTGGTTTTACGTATTAGAAAAATAATTTTTAAAATGAGCCAACTTAATGAGTTCTTTGTTGCTAAGACTTTAATAGTTTTGAGAATGATAATTAACAGACTTGAGGTAGTAACAGTTATACAAAAAAGTGAAATATCTAAATAATACAGATGGCTGACAAAAATATACTTTATTACATATCTGAATAACTTAAGTTTTCCAAATTATCACTTAGTGCAATAAATCAGTATCCAACCAGTTTTATTTATACATTTATGCAATCTAAAGTTCAATAATTTTGTATCGAGCAGATTTAATAAAAATCTACTTTATTAGGTTATCCAGGGCACCAGGCGCCCATTGAGATACTACCGCTATAGTGTTATTAGGTCCTTTAACTGGGCACACAGTACTACATTGGATCCCTCTCTCTGGTTACGGTTTATTTCGTCGTTGCCTACAAATAGCCTACAGTGAATAGCCTAGCCTATTCTCACCACATTCTCCTATGTCCTCATACACCTGGTAACACTAAGATTACCAAACAATTCTTCTTTACTACAATTTATTCAGTTGTTCAGTGGCTTCTTTCCTGTTGGTAATGGTCGAAGAAACTCTTTAGTGATAGTAAGCATCTCTTCTAGGAGAAGGACTCTCCAAAATCAAACCATTGTTCTCTGGTATGGGGTAGTGCCATAGCCTCTAT
Source organism: Palaemon carinicauda (assembly GCF_036898095.1). NCBI lineage: Eukaryota > Metazoa > Arthropoda > Malacostraca > Decapoda > Palaemonidae > Palaemon > Palaemon carinicauda. The sequence goes on from NC_090735.1 coordinate 107,281,774, forward strand.
ACCATGGTCTTCCAATGTCTTGAGTTTGAGTTCTGTTGCTTGGGAGTACACTCGGGCACACTATTCCAATTTGTTTCTCTTCCTCTTGTTTTTTTTATAGTTTATATACGAAATATCTAATTTAATATTGTAACTATTTTTTTTAATATCTTATTTTGAGTGTTCATAACTTCTCTTTTAGTTTATCTATTTCGGTAATTTCATTTCCTCACCGGGCTATTTTTCCCTGTTGTGGCCCTTGGGCTTATAGCATCCTATTTTTTCAACTTCTGTTGTAGCTTAGCTTGTAATAATAATAATAATAATAATAATAATAATAATAATAATAATAATAATGAAGTCTTTGGATGGTTGTGATATCAATTAGTTTAGATGGCCTTTTTTTAATATTTGATTGTGTCCAATCTTTTCATTACCATATGAGTATATATATAGTCTAGAAATTTTGTAAGAATAGATAAGTTAGGGGAAAGAGAAAAATAACTGTGAATTTACGTGATTGCATGAATGTGTAGATGAAAAATAAAGTTAAGGATAAATAGCATTGTTTTGATCTGATGTCTAGTAATCCAAGGATCCACGATAAGAAGACAAGTCTAGCCTATATATACCAATTTTGGAAAGAAAAAAAGTAATAAAATCTTAGGCTTTAAGATTTCTCATTCTTGACAAGCTACAACCATAGTTGGAAAAGCAGAATGCCATAAGATCAAGGGTTCCAGCAGGGAAAATAGCCCAGTGAGGAAAGGAAATAAAGACTACAAAAGAGGTATAAGAATATGAAAAAAAATCTTTCATATAGATTATAAAAACTTAAGATAACAAGAGAATGAAAACTTCAAAATAAGATGAGGAACAGAAACAAGATAGAATAGGTGAGATATTATGAAATTACCTCCTCAGGCTGAATCCCAGGATTGCGCAACGTAAGACTTCTCATTTCCATGATGCATGACTAAGTTTATTCTAATTACCTATTCAAATATAATTCACTTAATGTTGAGAATAAACAATTTCTATCTTTTAGCGTATAGAGACAGTGATGCACGGTATTACCTCAATTATACAAATAACTCTGGTGTTTAACAAATCTGGTTCTACTCAAATAGGCTTATTCTTCGATTGAAGAATAACCTCACTAAATTCTTAGATTGTAATAGTACATATTGGACATGGTGGAATAAATATGATGAAATTGTTATATAAAATCATTATTGTAGTAGAAAAGAGCACATTTTCTATTAAAAACAACAACATTAAGTATAAAGGTGATGATAAAGATTTGAACTGTCCTCCTTTGGACATCAGCATATAAGCTTTACCGATCTTTGTCCGATTGAAGTTGGTGTGAGAAATATTATGAAATGCGTCCATCGTAGATGCCAAAATGGAATCACAGTATTTTCGATGATTTAGTCATTTGTAAAGAAGGAAAGATAATAGATGAGCGACAATGTTATATATCGGAAGTACTATGTGGTAACGAAGGAGAGCAAAGCATTGGAAAAAAAATGGATTGATGTTTTGAAATGCTTATTGAAAGAGTTCCTTGATATCCAGGAGGAGAAGAATTCTGTGTGAAAGATATGGGTGAATGATGCAGTGTGTGTGTGAAGATTCAATACACTGCTAATGATCCGATGGAAGTTATAGGACTAATGTATCAATGACTCGTGTTTGTTTTGTCTATATGGCCACTCCTTTTAGGCAGCACTGTTAGTGTCGAAAATAATACTAATGTTTTGATTATGTAAGAAATGTTTCCATCACTGAAATGTGTTTACCCTATAGTTTCCCTCTCAAGGTTTAATTGTACATTAGAGCATCAACACCTTGAAAGTTATTACAAAATACGTCTCAATTTACTTCTAGAATATTTACCAAGAAACTGCCGACGAGAGTTCCTGTAAGAAAATATCCATATTAAAATTTTATGCTTCCCCCACTTAGTATTGTGTGTTGCTGGAGTAATCTATTTTGTTTTTTATCGTAATTATACTTTGTATCGTGTGTCAGGGGTAATATGATTTAAAACATTGAATTGTGGATTACGCGAGAAAGGGAAAGTTACCTTGTAAACTCGGGAATAGCAACAGTGTCCATTTTGCATGGACATGCAAATAAAAGACGAGGTTTGACGCTTTGCGTCCTTTTTGTAGCATTCGCTAACTTCCTAACCTTTAGCACGAAGAGCGTTTACTCTGAATTTAGTCAGCCTGTTGGAAAGAACGTGAGGTCATCATCGTTAAACCGTGCAGTCTTCACTTTTCAAGGTACTTTGAGATTATTCTTCCAGTAAGAATTCTAGTGCAGAATTAAGTCAAGGTGGCGTAGAATTGTAGTGGACTCTTAAATTTTATGTGTCTTTGTAGATGATAAGAGCTTCAGTCATCAGATGTACCATGATTAGCGTCGATTATTTTTCTAAAACCATCTGTTTATTTTCGTAGATCTTCTGTCACCCCACACTCGAACCGTTAGGCGGGCTTGTTTTATATGTTCATTATGTTTTGTAATTTCTTGAGTATAACCAATTAGTAGAATATGTATTAAAGGAGTTTCAAATAAAATTTCTCTCCGGATGTGTGAACCATGTGGATTTCAGACTGCGTATCTTTTTATTGTTTACCGTAACTGTTGAGGCAAAACTCTTGATTGTGTTCCTCCATTCACATACCTAATAACTATAGGATATCGTAGGCTAGAAAATTAGTCTGTGTGGAAGTAAACAAGATTAAATGAATATTACCAACTGCAGTTGTGGATTTTCTTAAAAACACGAGGCAGGCATCCAAAGAGTTACCTGTTTGGTGGGTTCAGATTGCTCGGTATTTAGAGCCGAGCAGGGACTCTTGGCATAAAGCACTAGACCCTTAGAGTGCGCACAGTGTGATTTTAATATAAGCACCTGCTCCGCACCAGGAGCATAGCTGTAGGTGTCAAAGATTTTCTTAAAGGTACTGAACTCTATTCAAGGCAACCAGACTACATCAACATGGCGATCCAAGACCCGGAGAGTAGCCAAAGGTGCTCAGCCCAAAGAGCATAGCTGCCAGGACAAAATAACCCGTATCCAAATGAAACCGAAAGGAAAAGTTTTAGGAGTAGGTAAAAGTTTTATAGCAACAAGTCCGAGTAAAGTAGAAGAGACTGGGAGAGGAGACAAGTATTTTCAGTAGGAGAAAAAGAATGGGTTATAAGTTATAACCACTTATCTCTGCTCAAAGAAGGGCTGAGTGTGTGGGATTAAGGAGGGATTGGAAAAAAAGTTGGACGTGAAGCGGGATTTTAAACAGAATACAGACTCTGGATAGGAGGTGGAGTAGAGCAGGAACGATTTCTTCAAGGGGAAGAGAGTTAAGATGGTGGGTGAAGGATGGGTTAGGGGGATCGTTTAGAGAGTGTGGGAAGGAAGAAGGAACTTGGGAAGGAGATGGTACAGGTGGGGTAAAGATAACTGGATTAAGAGCAGGGATGATGGCAGGTTGCTGGACAGGTTAGCAATATGGGACTCTACGGCTTAGGCGACTGGGTCGGTACTGTTGCTGTTGTAGAGGTCACTGACTGCAAAGATGCTGCTGCTGTAGTAGCCAGTGGATTGATTACTGCCACACTTCTCAGGAACTCTGGACACATCTTGTTTCAGGCATGATGGGGAAGGGCACAGTTGGGGCAATTGGGAAAGGTTTCCTTTCCTTCCTTGCGTGCATCTCTGCAGTTTTACATTAGATGACATGGTTTTACATTAGATGACATGGACTGCACACTCCACAGACAGCTGGGCTCCTGCATTCTTCTTTGTGGTGTCCAAACCGCTAGCAGCTGAAACACCTCATGGGATTAGGTGAGGAATTTTTGACCAAGAAGGAACCCCATATTCTAAGATCCGGTGACGGTGGGATGGGCCTAACATAAGTGACTGGTTACCTCCTTGTCTTTCGGCATTCTGCGTTAGCAACATTGCTGCAACTGATGATAAATTCAAAAGGCTTCTTAACTGGATAGCTGCAAACGACTGCCTTCCTCGGCCTCTTTGCAGGATCCAGGTACATCAGGGAGGCTTCCCTTTGAAGAAGGCTGGCGCTGTCCTGGTCCTTTAGGGTGATTATAGGGTCACCCTTGAGGTTGGCTCTGACAGTTATCTTAATTATGGGATTTGCAGCTGCCATGGCAGCTATTGCTACATAAGATGAGGCATCTCCCATTGTTGGAAGCTTACACTTGGAAAGCTGCTTTTCTGGTAAGGTGGCTACTGCTGGTGAGGTGGGGGAGATCTCCTTCGAAGGGGGGAGTTTCATTGAGAAGCTGTGTCAGGGAGCTGGTACAATTACAATCCATCAGATGCCTATCTGCTGGGTTAGATGAGGTGTCCATGATTGAAGAGGTAGGTGGTGTGTTGGGCCTGTTCTTCTTCTTGGCAACAGGGGTTCCACCGATGCAAAAGGGGAAGCAGGAATGTGGTTAGGAGAGGTGGAGACTAGGTAAGGAAGGTGATGCAGGAGGAACAGGAGTTTTGTCAGGAGAGGTGGTAGGAGGGGTAATTGAAGTCAGTCATTTGGCTGTTCTGTGGTACTGTGTTACATGAGCAGTACGGTAGTTTGTACACTTGCAAGTTACTCTGTGGTAGATGCATGCTGTGTATAGTTTCACCTGGTCAGTTATATCAAGTTTGGCATTACAGCAGCATAGTTGCGGCAGCTGTTCGAGCAACCGGCAACACTACTGGTGTATGGAAGTGTGCATTCTTCATTTCCTTCACAAAAGGCTATATCTTTTCATTCACACAAGGATTTAACCTTATATGTGCTTATCTGAAAGTCAAGTCTCCGGCAGCGCTGAAAATTTCTGCTCAACAGAAGACAGGACTCTGAGCCTAATTCTTGATCAACTGAAAATAGCAGCTAGTCAAGTCCAAGGACGACAGTCAATGACGGCAATGATCTTGTACCAGGTGGGGGAACTAGGTGTCCCCTGTGCCTAATAAGCACTGGTTGAGAGGTCTTTCCTGTGCGGGAGCTGAGCTACGACTCGAAAGATACCTGGACTAGATTTGTAATAGTGAAAAATGACAGAAGATCATACGTTTTCCGTGTTGCCATGGTATTAAATGCCTCCCTTCCTTTAAGAAATTATGGATAATCCGGCCCCTAAATTTAAGTTAAGTGGATGTGGATAAGCTACAATGTTTTCTAGGTCTTGCGTCACACGAAAAGCTAAGCTGTTCTGTAGGACCCACAAGATTAGTTGTTTGTGTACATTCATCAAGTATTAGACAATCATAGGGCATAGTCTTGTGTCCATTGTCAAATTCATACTATCATAACACTAAAAACGAGGATGTCTTAAACTTTTTTTCGTGAAAGACTGATGATACAGTCTTTCTATTGTCAAATAGGAGCTTATTACACAATATTTAAAAGCATCATAACCCACAGTCACAGTCGAAGTGCATCTTGGCTCCAACACGTGAAACCATCCGGGATTAGTCTCATTCATACACGATTTTGCTGGTTGTATAATGTTTAGTAAATTTATAAAGTATTTTGGACATCCAGTTTTTATAATAGTCATTGAACATATCCTACGAATCATTCTAGCTTTTATATACAACTATCAGCTTTAAATGCAGCCAGTAAACAAGCGATTTTATAAATACTCAAATGCTTCATTATCAATACCAATGGATAGTAAATTAAAGGCAGTGCTTAGAATAAAAGTACACTCGGGAAGCCACATATGCTCTTATCCTTGTCCTCCATCCCTTTCTGTATCTCCCCCAACCCAATAGTCCCAATTTCCCAGTTGGTCTCCTCCTCCAAGGGGGTCTTATATCTCTAAAACCACTAATATCTGATATGAATAAAGGTCAGATTTGTTCGAAACGGACAATTATGTATATGAATTTCATTTTAATGTCCTAATTCTATCCTGTGACTAAAAGGTAAATTAGTTTGTATAATTGGTCAATATCACTCGGTAAAAATCTAAGAAACTATGGCTCGCATTTAAAGCCAAATTTTTCAATTTGTTAAGGGGAGGGAGTTCTTTAGACTTACACCACCTAACAATCTATTCTCTATTTCAAGAAAAATCGTTCTCTTTTTGCTATGTGAAAGTATTGTAAATCCCTGAAGGAGGAGACAGACAGCTGTCAGCCAAACACTGTTGACCCTTTGGAGGGGTAGTGCTATAAGTATTCCTCCCTATGTGCATTGAAGCCGAGTGTCTTGGTAGCATCCATCTCTTCCACACTTAAATAAACTTTTTACCCTTCTGCTATACCTCTGTTCTAACTTTCCATTTTGCTGCCCAATCCCTTCTAACTTTTTGTTTTTATTCAAATGTGGGATGTATTTTGGCATCAATTGAATATATCTAAATCCTGTTACCATACAAACTGCTGTAATCCACAGATGTAGTTTGGACTATGATTTTGTATCCATCCAACATTCTCCAATCATATAAGTATGAGCACTATTGCAAGTTAAAAGTGGGTACCTTTTTCATGCCTGAATTATTTGATAGTTTTAACAATAAACTAATTTCTCTACTGTGCTTGCATATAGAACAAAGATTAAAATGACACACAAAACGGTATGTATAAATCACATATTTTAAGAAGGATTTTATGGTTATCAATAGCTCATTAAGGTCTACCCAAACCTGATAAAAAATACAATCTACTTTTCACTTAAGATGATTGTTTTTTTAGGACGTGTTAGGTCAGTTCCTGGCAAACAAACTAAAATTAAATCTTATTAATATCTGAGCTTTCTGAAGTAATCAATCATAACTGCATTTACAAAGCAGCAATGAAGTCATCTGTCCTATTACTTAATGGACTTTTAATTCGAGTAATAGACTCTTAATTCTAGTCTTCAACACAGTAACTTTCCATTACTGGTAGGATCTAATCTGCATGTGCATTCAACCAACACAGTATAAGCCTTATGTGGTGCTGTTCTATAGTTTTACCTGAAGATCATCCCAATTCTTACCTAGCCTAACCTAACTAATCACTACATCCCTCTTCACCCTTATCTAAAAGTTATAGCAGAAATGGTAACAAAAGTATATAACACAATTGAGATTTACATTTTCCATTAGTGATTTTTTTAGTATATTTAATTTAGTTTCCTTTTATTCATAATGGCAAACCCCAGGTTTTATACAAAATAACTACCATTTAATTATGTTTTTATAATATATTAGATTTAGTTTCCTTTTATTTAGAATTGCAAACCCCAGATTTTATACAAAATAACTACCTCTAAATCATCAAACCTAATCATGCACCCATTTCATAGTAGTAGTAAGAAGAGCAACACCTTGTCTGTTTTGTCTTGGGAACACTAGAGACATTTGACGAAAGATTTCCCTTGACTGTCTGCGTTCTTTTGATTCTACGAACTGTACATTGATTTTTATGTATATGTATATCTGTATATATATATATATATATATATATATATATATATATATATATATATATATATATATATATATATATGTGTGTGTGTGTGTGTGTGTGTATGTGTGTGTGTGTATTTATGTATGTGTAACTATAAATGTATATTTTATTACGTATCTGCATACATAAGTGTGCATATGTATATACTGTATATTCAGGTGTGAATAATATACAGCAATCAGAAATTTCTTACCTCCTGGCTTGTACAGTGGTAATTTGTTCGGCTAGCATACGCGTGGAAGCAGATCGATCCTCGCCAAGAACCGCGAGTTTAAGCTGTTTACTGGGGAGGCCACTGCTGTGGTTGGGCTTAGCTGCTTACGTTCTGATGAAACTGGAACTGAAACCAGATACCTTTAACCTTTAACATAGACATCAGAAGTAGGAAATTGCATTGTTGTATGATCACTATTTCATATGTAGCAAACCATTAATATACAAAATTGTAATAGGTATAATCTTTTTAATAGCATCTAGCTCTCACAAAACATATGTTAGCCCTACAGTAACTCTTCTTCTATCCACGGTTGAGCCAGACATGTATTTGCTAAGAACTCTCATTGTAGAGATGTTCCAATGTTTTCCAGAAAATATGCCACCGTTGAAAATATTGATGAAGAAGCAGCCTTCTCTACGGCAATCTCAAACGCTATGATAATTTTAGATCTATTCATATCGGTATAATCCCTATTATTGACTATGTGCATGCGTGATTATATGTTTTTGCGCTCTGCTTTGAAACATATTGACGAGTATCATTATCTTGATTCAATGCAGATCTCGAGTTCCATGTCCATAAATATGTGTGTCAGTCGACAGTTTGAATTAGTCCAATATTGTTGTAGGGTAAAGCAATAATTGGAAATTGAATAATCTTTCGATTCAGTGCAGATGCGTGTCCGATGTGATTCGATATGTGGGCTAATACCATTACTTCCTCGGTCGTGATTTCTCTTTCATCATTTGACATGATTTCGAAGAATTCTGGCCAATACCCGCTCAATTTTAAACGAACCTCGTTTGAACATCATTAGGGCATGGCCTTCGGGAGGTCGTTTTGCAACACTGCACAATCCTCATCGATAATTTATTTGATTTGACATTGCAGAACACTTACTTATAAATGAGCTTCCGAAAGGTCGAGCGTTTAAGAGAAACAATTATATTTTATATGTTTCATGCAGAACGAACTAAACGATGGGTGAAACCGGATTTATTCAAATAGATTTTGGCACTTCAGATGTCATTCCATAACTTTGGAGGTTATATGCTTGATATTGAAGAAAATGTCTGGCGACTTAATTATCACTGAATAGGTTTCTTACAAAAAAAAATAATACTCTAGCCTTCATTATACGTCTATCTAGCGACAATTATGTCCTAACTTGAGTTTAACAGATAGAAAGAGCTCTGCTTAATAGAATATGAAGTTTGCCGAGTAACTGACCTCTAATTAAGCCTCCGCCAAATAATGATATGATAATTTAATTACATGATAATAAAATAATGAAAGTAAGAGTCTGCACTAATGAAAAATAAATCTATTTGGGTGGAAGGAGTCGATGGCAAATGCTTTTAATATAGTGATGAGGTCATAAGGTCAGCAAGGATTATTTGTTAATATGAATCGGTAGGAAGAGCGAATATACACTGTACTGTGTGTGATTGGGGGGGGGGGAGAAAGAAGGTTTAGTTAAGATCTTTATATTGTTCACTGCGTGCTAGTAGGAAAAAAGAGAAGAGGAGGGAAGGAATGAAAGAGGCTGTGTAGGGTAGTCGAGAATAAAGCGAGGATAAAAATTCCCAGAAACTGAAAGAGCGGAAAGATTGATGAAGAATTTTAGGGAGAAAGGAGATGAAGAGGGGAAAATGTTATTGAACAAATGGTTCTCAAAATGAAATAATTCAGGTGGAGAGATGCTGTCCGGACATGGATGTAGTCCTATGTTTATGAGGATTTTGAGGATTTTTTGTTCGCGAAGGATAGAAAGGTCTAGTGCTCTAAGTGACTATTGGGTATATAAGAAAGGAAATTAAGAAGCAAGGTAGGGGTTCAATAAAAATGTTGAAACTCCGGGGTAATACAAATGCTGATCATAGCTTGTAATGTATGCCTGGCTAAGAAAGGGGTCTCGAAAGAATGGGTGAGATATATTTTCCCGTGAATAAAATTAAGAGGAAAATGGTAACTGCCAAGTTATATTTGATGATTATTCAGTATACTAGGAAAGGTATAGTACGAGTTTTGTTAAAGTGCGACACAGAACAGATTAGTTGATGAGGAAAGACCATCGTAGGTTTGAACAAGAAAGAGTAGGGTGTGGACCAAGTGGTCTTCATGAAAGTTATTTAAATGTTTGAAAGTAATAAAGTAAAAGCTTGTATATGACATATATTTCCCTAGATAATCTCAATTTGCAAAGGTATTAATGAGTGACCTGTTTGGAGTGGAGGGGTCTGAGACAGACAAATGTTTATATCTCCATATCCTTTCAACATCTTTGTTACTTGACTTACTTTTACTTTGACGGCTGCTTTTCCGGTCCCATACAGCAGGGGAACACCACTCTCTATACTGGACCTCCACTGTCTTTTTACTTTGTTCGATCGGAGTATTTAACGTTTCATATCGCTTATTGTTCATTTACTGTTAAATCGTCACTGTTGTATGACTCATGAAATAAGAAAGTCTTCAGTTTCCTCTTGAAAGTCTTAATGTCTTCAATCATTCGGATGTCTCGTGGGAGCTTATTAAATAGTCTCGGGGCCGCATATTTAAAGGCCCTGGAGCCTACAGTAGCCGTATATCTAGGTTCCAGTAGTTTGAAGCCATCCGTAACTATTCTCGTGTCGACACGATTTGTTGGCTGCGCAATATGTAGCAATTCTGTTAAGCATCGACCTGTTCTGATAACTTGGTGGGTTATTGTACATATTTTAAATTCAATTCTCGGTTTAATCGGCAGCCAGTGTAAATCGGTTAGTAGAGGGGTGATCCTTTCTCTAGGTGGGGCACCTTTTATCAGTCTTCCTCCTCTGTTTATTATGTTTCGTAATGTCTTAAGTTACACTTTTGATAAATTGTAATAGATAGAGTTGCAGAAGTCAATCCTGGTAATAACACAGTTTATCACAGTTTCTTTACAGAATTTTCGTCCAGGTACTTTTTTATAAACGCAATATTTCTTGGAGGATAACCAGCAGTTTTTATCACATTATTTATTTGGGCATTAAGAGACAGGTTACAGTCAAGAAATACACCTAGATCTCGAATTTTGCTAGATATCGGCACCGAGTCATAATTTATGTTCATTTGAATATCACCCAAGTTTCTCACGCTATTTCTCTTGCCCACACCATGAATTCAGTTTTGTTCTCATTTAATTTTAGTTGTTTAAAGGCCATCAATTCTCAAACACTATCAAGGATTCGGTTTAGAGTTTCAGTAGAGTCATCTATATCATTTATGGAGAAGTAAAAGAGTGTGTCACCCGCAAATAGTTTGAACTTCACACCATGCCTCTGTAGTATTTTCGACAGACCAATATTATAGATGCAGAATAAGACTGGGCCAAGTACATTCCCCTGGGGTACCCCTCTTTTTAAGGGTTCATATTATGAATAAGAGTTTCCAATTTGTACACAGTAATTTCTACCAACCAAGTAGTCTTTTGGGTATTCCAAAGCTTGATCTTCAACGCCGCTGGACCGTTGATTCAGTAACAGACACGAGAGGTCTGAAAGTTCATAAAATGAGCTGTATATAAGTTTTTTGTTGATAACACTGTGCCAATAAGGGAAAGAGAAAAGCAATTACAAATGTCTAAAAATGGTTTAATATACAGATTTTGCTACAATAAAAAAGTAGAGGACGAATGAAAACTGAAGGTTAATGAAAACCATGGAAATGAATGAATGGATGTGTTTCGGTCTCGGAACTGTTCAGCAAGTTTTCACCACAATGATGGCTCCCATCTTAAAATATGTAAGATTTCTAGGAAATGAGTTCCCTTTTGGATTTTGGTTGGAAAAGCTAGTTTTTTATCATCGGATTAGAACTGTCTAGAAAGAAAATCCTGTTCCAATTCCGATCAAGACGATATCGGAAAAATATCTTCTTTAGGCGGTCATTCTGGACGAACTTCTCTAAAGAAACCAGCAGTCCCTAGCAGTCTCACCCGCATCTGAACTGAAAAACTTCTTCTACTTGAACTTTTCTTACAAAATAAGAAGACTGAATCCTCTTTTCCAACCAAAATCCAAAAAGGAACCCATTTCCCAAAAATCTTATCCATTTTGAGATGGGGGCCATCATCCTGGTGAAAACTGCCGAGCAGTTCCGAGACAGAAACCCATCCATTCATTCATTGCCATAGTTTTTATTAACCTTCGCTGTTCTCATTCGTCCTCTGCTCTTTCGTCTAGCAAAATTTGCATATGAAACAATTTTTACACACATTTGTGATTACTTTTCTCTTTACCTTATAGGCACATTGTTATCAACAAACAACTTATATACAGCTCATTTTATGAACCTTCTGAATCTGACCTCTCGTGGCTGGTCCTCGTCTGTTATCTCAGGGAGTATTTTTGGAATTAATTATTCTAGACGTCTCTTATCGCTGATGCTCTATCTACACGTCAATTGTCTGGAACATCTAGCGGGGTTCAGAGGCCTTAAGGCTCGGGTGTTGCCGGTAATAAGAAAGTAGGCCTACACAACGGTGTTTTCAAATTCTCAACAATATTAGCTTATATCTGATACATCCGAAGATGGAATACCAAAGTCTAAATCCCTATATGAGATAGCATTAGTGCTATTGACGTGGACAAATTTAAGAATGATCTTCTTTAGTTTATCCAAGAGAAATCGAACACCTTAGCAAATCAGTTTATCAGAAAAAAAGAAAAAAAAACATTTTTTCTAAATAAGTCTCTGCATCTGTCATTGTTTATAGAAATTTGAAATTGGGTTGGACTACCAAACACGTTCGAGTAATTGTTAAACAAAAGATAGAGGCATTCTTTCACTAGTCCCAGACGCCTTACAGGACTGGTCAAATCCAGTGTTTTCCAGGATTTAACTTACTCTAGTAGTTGAATCAGTGGAAATTCAAAAGTTCAAACTTTGAGCGAATATTTTTATGTTGAACAGGTTAATATAAGTCTCCTTTTATAGTTTATTTATGAAATGTCTCTTTTAATGTTACTGTTCTTAAAATATTTCATTTTAAATATTGTCACCACATCGGCCACCATTTGCTGCTTAGAATTTTATTCTTGAGGTTTTAGTTAACTGTGCTCCATATTTCACTCTCCATTAGATGAACGACGCTCTTGTGATTTTGTTTTATTTTTCTTTTAGTTTATATATTTCCTTATGTCCTTTCCTCACTGGGCTATTTTTTGCTGATGGAGCCGGATTGTAGTTTGAATAATAATAATAATAATAATAATAATAATAATAATAATAATAATAATAATGGTGATAATGATAATGATAATGATGATGATAATGATAATGATAACGATGATAATAATAATGATAATGATGTGGTATATTCGTAAATATATTTGATAACTGCAAGGTGAGAGAAGTGAGCTTCAGTTTCAAGAAACAAACCAAGAGGGAGTAGTAGGTGGTGTGCCAAAGGTTCGTGGGAGGCTTGAATATCTGAGGAATTCAAGGCAGGAATGATTGAACTGATTGTTGAACAAACTCCCTATGTGGAAGTGAATTAAGGTTGTTGAAGGCGTATGAAAGGTAAAAGGTGGTGTTAGGCTGCTTCCACCCGATCGGTGTTTGTTCGACGAACCCATCCGATAGGACATCAAAACTGACAAACGCTGGTTGCGATGGGCAAAGTTCTGTATAGTGATATTTGTATGATTAACAAGGTAACGAGGCTTAGCTTCTTACTAGTTAAGATTGGGGGATCGGTTTCGAGAAGTCTTTGTTCATCACTGTTAAAGATATATCATTATTATCATCATCCAGGTGCCATATCCCTAAGGACGCCGGTAATCATGGCTCAACATTCCTCTCTCCGCCCTTCTTACTTTACTCAAAGAGCTATTTTTTATGGTCTTGTATTACAGGAGAGCCATACTCTCTAAAGGACCTTTCGTAATTCCTTTTAACGAATACATTCCAAAGCAATCAGCATTTCACACCGCATATTGCTCGTTTATTGTAAAACCCACATTATCGAAGCGCTTATTCTTCCTCCAGTCATTCCCGCCATTCCATCCAAATGATTTTGCCTGTTTCTTTCGGCCTTATTCCATCAATTTTATCAACTTTTTGTAAAGGCTGGAGAGGGTTTATTCATAATATTGTGTAAAATGTATTTGAATAGCTAATTAGAATAAACTTCATCCATTAGTGAAATGAGAATTCTTAAGTTGCGCAATCCTGGGGTTTGGCCTCAAGAGGCAATTTCCTAATATCCCCTCAAGAAATGTTAAAGCCTAAGATTTTGTTAATTTTTTCATTTCCAAAATTGATATAGATAGGAAAGTCTTTTCTTATTTATAGAGTTTGACTCTAAAGAACTTTGGTTCAGTAAACTATTCGCAATAATGCCTCATTTGACATGCACAGGTACGGAAAAGCTGTCGCTTGTTGCCATTATTATTAACATTAGTAACAATGTGAGTCTGTGCAAATCAAATGATGCATTTTAGGGAATAATTTATTGAACAAGATTGTTCAGTTAATCTCTCTCATAGAAATTAACTATTTCTATTAGGTAGTAAATCATTGTTGTGCCTCCTATATCAAAGTTTCCACAATTTTGTCTTCTTTTTTAGAATTATTGTTAGATTATTTTGGGTGGTTTTACGTATTAGAAAATTAATTTTTAAAATGATCTAACTTAATGAGTTCTTTGTTGCTAAGACTTTAATAGTTTTGAGAATGATAATGAACAGACTTGATGTGGTAACAGAGTTATACAAAAAGGTATAATACTTAAATAATACAGATGGCTTACAAAAAATATAATTTATTATATATCTGAATAACTTAGTTTTCCAAATTATCACTTAGTGCAATAAATCGGTATCAAACCAGTGTTATTTACACATTCATGCAATCTAAAGTGCATAAATTTTGTATCAAGCATATTTTTAAAAAAACATACTTTAGTGGGTTGGCCAGGGTTCCAGCCACCCGTTGAGATACTGCCGCTAAAGTGTTATTAGGTCCTTTAACTGGCCACACAGTACTACATTGGATCCCTCTCTCTGGTTACGGCTTATTTTGTCATTGCCTACACATACCTATAATGAATAGCCTAGCATATTCTTACCACATTCTTCTATGTCCTCAAACACCTGGCAACATTAAGATTACCAAACAATTCTTTGCTTAAGGGGTTAACTACTACAATGTATTCAGTTGTTCAGTGGCTACTTTCTTCTTGGTAATGGTCGAAGAAACTCTTTAGCTATGGTAGGTAGCTCTTCTAGGAGAAGGACTCAACAATATCAAACCATTGTTCTCTGGTATGGGGTAGTGCCATAGCCTCTGTACCATGGTATTCCACTGTCTTGAGCTTGCGTTCTCTTGCTTGAGATTACACTCGGGCACACTAATCTAATTTGTTTCTCTTCCTCTTGTTTTTTTTTAGTTTTTATAGTTTACATATGAAGTAACTACTTTAATATTGTAAATATTTTTCAGATATCTTATTTTGAGTGTTCCTTACTTCTTTTTTAGTTTATTTATTTTGTTTTTTGCATTTCCTTACCGGGCTATTTTTTCCTGTTGTGGCCCCTGGGCTTATAGCATCCTGTTTTTTCCAGCTTTGGTTGTAGCTTAGCTTGTAATAATAATAATAATAATAATAATAATAATAATAATAATAATAATAATAATAATGAAGTGTTTGCATAGTTGTGATATCAATTAGTTTAGGCGGCTTTTTTGTATATTTGATTGTGTCAAATCCTTTCATTATCATATGAGTATATATATAGTGTAGAAATTTTGTAAGAATAGATAAGTTAGGGGGAAAAAGAAAAATAACTGTGAATTTACGTGATTGTATGAATGTGTAGATGAAAAATAAAGTTGAGGATAAATAGCATTGTTTTGATCTGATGTCTAGTTTTCCAAAGATCCATAAGAAGACTAGTCCAGCCTATATATACCAATTATGAAAAAAAGTAGCAAAATCTTTATCATTATCATTATCATTATCATTTTTATTCTTGCTAAGCTACAACCCTTGTTGGAAAAGCAGGATGCTATAAGACCAAGGGGTCCAATAGGGAAAATAGCCCAGTAAAGAAAGGAAATAAAGAAAGACTACAAGAGAAGTATAAGAATAATAATATTAAAATAAATCTTTCATATATGAACAATAAAAACTTGAAAATAACAAGAGGATAAAAACTTCAAAATAACAAGAGGAAAAGAAAGAAGATAGAATAGGGGAGATATTAAGAAATGACCTCCCCAGGTTGAACTCCAGGATTGCGCAACTTAAGACTTCTCTTTTCACCGATGCATTAAGAAATTTATTCTAATTACCTATTCAAATATAATTCAATGTTATGAATAAACCCTTTCTAGCTCTTAACATAGAGACAGTGAAACACGGTATTGCCTTAATTATACAAATAACTCTGGAGTTCAACATAACTGTCTCTAATCAAATAGGCTCACTCTCATGAAAGGCAATGATATAAAATTCGATTGAAGAATAACCTCACTAAATGCTTAGATTGTAATTCCAATTATTTGTTTTGTCAGGTGTAATTATCTGTAATTATTGGACATGGTGGAATGAATATGATGAAATTGTTACATTGATAAAAATCATTAATGTAGAAGAAAATAGCAAATTTACTACTATAAACAACATTAATAATAAAGGCGATGATAAAGATTTGATCTGTCCTCCTTTGGACATCAGCATAAAAGCTTTACCGATCTTCGTCCGATTGAAGTTGGTGTGAGAAATATAAATATTATAAGAAATGTTTCCATTACTGAAATGTGTTTTCCTTATAATTTCCCTCTTAAGATTTAATTGTTCATTATAGCATCAACACCCTGAAAGTTATTACAAAATATGTCTTAATTTACTTCCAGAATATTTACCAAGAAACTGCCGACGAGAGTTCCTCAAAGAAAATATCCATATTAAAATTCTATGCTTTCCCCACTTAGTATTTTGTGTTGCTGGAGTAATCTTTTTTTTTTCCATTGTAATTATACTTTGTATCGTGTATCAGGGGTAATATAATTTAAAACATTAAATTGGGGATTACGTGGGAAAGGGAAAGACCTTGTAAACTCGGGAATAGCAACAGTGCCCATTTTGCTTGGACATGCAAATAAAAGACGAGATTTGACGCTTTGTGTCCTTTTTGTAGCATTTGCTGACTTCCTAACCTTTACCTCGATGAGCGTTTACTCTTAATTTAGTCAGCCTGTCGGTTAGAACGTGAGGTCATCATCGTTAAACCGTGCAGTCTTCACTTTTCAAGGTACTTTGAGATTATTCGTCCAGTAAGAATTCTTGTGCAGAATTACGTCAAAGGGCGTAGAATTGTAAGGGACTTGAATTTAATGTGTTCTTGTAGATGATAAGAGCCTCAGTCATCAGATGCACCTTGATTAGTGTCGGTTACACTTTTATAAACAATCTGCTGTTTATTTTCGTAGATCTTCTGTCACCCCACACCCGAACCTATTCGTTATGTTTCGTAATTTCCCGAGTATAATTAATTAGCAGAATATGTATTAAAGGAATTTTAACAAAATTTCTCTCCGGATGTGTGTCCCAAATGGACTTCAGATTGTGTATCTTAATTTTATTGTTTACCCCAACTGTTGAGGCAAATTTCTTGATTGTTCCTCCAGCCACATACCTAATAACTATATGATATCGTAGGCTAGAAGATTAGTCTGTGTGGAAGTAAACAAGAATGAATGAATATTACCAACTGCAGTTATGAAATTTCTTAAAAACACGAGGCAGGCATCCAGAAAGATACCTAATTGGTGAGTTCAGATTGCTCGGTATTTACAGCCGAACAGGGGCTCTTAACACAAGGCTCTAGCCTTTAAGTGTGCACACAGTGTGTTTTTAATACAAGCAGCTACTCCGCACCAGGAGCATAGGTGCAGAGGTAAAAGATTTTCTTATAGGTACTGAACACTATTCAAGGCAACCAGACTGCATCAACATAGCGATGCAAAACCCGGAAAGTAGCCGCAGCCTCTCGGCCCAAACAGCATAGCTGCCAGGCCAATATAACCCGGATCCAAATGGAACCGAAAGGAAAAGTTTTAGGAGTAGGTAAAAATTGTATAGCATCACTTCCCAGTAAAGTAGAAGAGAAAGGGAGAGGAGAAAAGTATTTTCAGTAGGAGAAAAAGGAGGAATTATAAGTTATAACCACTTATCTTTGCTCAAAGAGGGGCTGAGAGTGTGGGATTAAGGAAGGACTGGATAAAGGCTAGACATGAAGCAGGATTTTAAACAGAGTGCAGACTCTGGATAGGAGGAGGAGGAGAGCAGGAATGATTTCTTCAAGGGTCAGAGAGTCAAGATGGTGGGTGAAGGATGGGATAGAGGGATAGTTTAGGGAGTGTGGGGAGAAAGAAGGAACTTGAGAAGGAGGTGATACAAGTGGGATAAGGAAAACTGTACTAGGAAGGGACGATGGCAGGTTGGTGGACAGTTTTGCGATGTGGGACTCTCTGCGCCTTAGGTGACTAGGTCGGTACTGTTGCTGCTGTAGAGGTCACTGACTGCAACCATGCTGCTGCTGCTGTAGTAGTCAGTGGATTGATTACTGCGACACTTCTCAGGAACTCTGGACACTTCTTTTTCCAGGCATGATGGGGAAGGGCACAGTTGGGGGAATTGGGAAAGGTTTTCTTTCCTTCCTTGTGTGCATCTACGCAGTTTTATGTTAGATGACGTTGACAGTGCATCCCACAGACAGCTGGTCTCCTGCATTCTTCTTTGTGGTGTCCAAACAGCTAGCAGTTGAAACACCACATGGGATCAGGTGAGAAATTTTTGATCGGGAAGGAACCCCAGATTCTAAGATCCAGTGACAGTGGGATGGGCCAACGTAGGTGACTGTTACTTCTTTTATGGACGCATTTCTGCTTGTCTTTCGGCATTCCGCGTTGGCAATATTGCTCCAACTGGTGATAAATTCAAAGGGCATCTTAACTAGGTAGCTGCAGACAACTGCCTTCCTCAGCCTCTCTGCAGGATCCAGGTATGTCAGGAAGGCTTCCTTCTGAAGATGGCTGGTACGGTTCTAGGAATTCTTGCCGCATACATTTTCGCCGTAGGACTTTTTGTCACGGACTTTTTGCCGTAGGAATCTTTGTCACTAGGTATTTTTGCTGTAAGGAATTCTTGCCGCAAATTGCACATTACTTTTATAATATAAAGGTGTATAAAAGAGTTGACCTATAAAAAAAAAAAAAAGTATAGTGGCCTACATACATACATCTTATGCGATGGATGGTCTCTGATAATTAGCTCTTACTTATGAAGTTCTAAACAAGAAGTTTTAGCCCATACATACACTCCACTGGTCTTTGATAAATAGCTCGTGCGTCTAAAGTTTAAAACAAACTGTTTATAAACAAGAAGTATACATACCTACTTATTTATTTAAAATTCAAAATATTTGAAAAAAAAAAAACTTTAATTAAGTTTAGAATGAGTGTAAATTCATTGCAATACTCCGTAAATAGTGTACTTTACGCTGAAAATCCTATCTCGAAACAATTCTTTGTATTCATACATAAACATCTTTGTACTTTTTCTTCATGTGAGATGCTTCGCCGCGTTCAATATCAATTCTTTTCTTTTTTGCTAGACTTTCTTCGTTTTTCAAAAGGTTAATTAATTGCCCAAAAAAGTTACTGTTATTTTAAATATTTTCCAACTTTAGAAATACATACATAGATGTATGTGTGTATGTATGTATGCAAGTAGGTATGTAACAACTTGTTTTAAACTTTAGAAGCACGAGCTATTTATCAAAGACCAGTGGAGTGTATGTATGGGCTAAAACTGCTTGTTTAAAACTTCATAAGTAAGAGCTAATTATCAGAGACCATCCATCGTATTAGATGTATGTATGTAGGCCACTATACTTATCTTTTTTATAGGTCAACTCTTTCATATACCTTTAAATTATAAAAGTAATATGCAATTTGCGGCAAGAATTCCTTACGGCAAAAATACCTAGTGGCAAAGATTCCTACGGCAAAAAGTCCGTGACAAAAAGTCCTACGGCAAAAATGTATGCGGCAAGAATTCCGGTCACCGGCTGGTACTCTCCTGGTCCTTTGGGGTGATTATAGAGTCACCCTTGAGGTTGGCTCTGGCAATTATCTTAATTGTAGGATTTGCAGCTGCCACGGCAGCTGTTGCTGCATAAGATGGTGCATCTCCCATTGCTGGCAACTTAAACTTGGAAAGCTGCTTTTCTAGTAAGGTGGCTACTGCTGGTGAGGTGACGTCACCGGAGAGTCTACTGCTGCTGGTGAGATGGACACCACTGGTATGGTGGCTACTGTTCACGAGATCAACGCTGCTGGGGCTGAATCAGTTGCTATGAGTGAGGGCTCTCCTTCGCAGGGGGGAGCTTCATTGAGATGCTATGTCAGGCAGCTGGTACAATTACAATCCGTCAGATGCCTATCTGCTGGATTGGTTGAGGTGTCCATGATTGTGAAGAGGTAGGTGGTGTGTTGGGCCTGCTCTTATTCTTCATGGCATCAGGGGTCTCATCGAAATAAAAGGGGTAGCAGGAACGTGGTTAGGAGAGGTGGCAGGGAGACTGGGTAAGGAAGGTGACACGGGAGGAACAGGAGTTTTGTCAGGAGAGGTGGTAGGAGGGGTAATTGAATTTGGTTGTTTGGCCATTCTGTGTTACTGTGCTACATGAGCAGTACGGCAGTTGGCACACTTGCAAATTACTCTGTAGCAGATGCATGCTGTGTCTAGTTTCAGCTGGTCAATTATATCGAGTTTGGCATTACAGAAGTCAAAACTTTCTTGGTGCGGCTAAGCATAGATGCGGCAGCCGTTCGAGTAGCCAACAACAACACTGGGGTATGGAAGTGTGCATTCTTCATTTCCTTCACAAAAGGCTGTATCTTTCCATTCGCACAAGGATTTAACCTTGTGTGTGCTCAAATGAAACTCAGTCTCCAGCAGAGCTGAAAATTCCAGCTCAACAGAAGACTGGACTCCTAGCCTAATTCTTGATTAGCTGAAAAGAGTAGCTAGTCAAGTCTAAGGACCACAGTCAGTGACGGCAATGATCTTATAGAAGGCGGGGGAACTAGATGTCCCCTGTGCCGGATAAGCACTGGCTATGAGGTCTTTTCTGTGCGTGAGCTGAGCTACGACTCGAAAGATACCTGGACTAGAATTGTAATATCGAAGAATGACAGAAGATCATGTAAATTTGGCAATAGTAATTACAATGGAAGGTACCATAGGTTTTCCATGTTGCTATGTACTAAATGCCTCCCTTCCCTTGTTAAGCAATTATGGATAGTCCAGCCCCTAAATTTAGATTAAATGGGTGTGGTTAAGCTGCAATGTTTTCCGGGCCTTGCGTCAGACGGAAAGCTAAGGTGCTCTGTAGGACCCACAAGACTAGTTGTTTGTGTACATTCATCAAGCATTACACAATCATCCATTGTTAAATTAACTCCATCATAACACTAAAAACGGGGAAGTCTTAAATCTTTTCGTGAAAGACTGACGATACAGTCTTTCTATTGTCAAGTAGGAGCTTATTAAACAATATTTGAAAGCATTATAACCCACAGTCACAGTCGAAGTACATCTTGGCTCCAACACGTGAAACCATCTGGGGTTAGTCTCTTACAAAACTTTATTTTGCTGGTTGTATAATGTTTAGTAAATACATAAAGTATTTTGAACATCCAGTTTTTATAATCAGTCATTGAAAATACCCTACGAATTATTCTAGCTTTAATTTACAACTATTAGCTTTAAATGCAGCCTGTAAACATTACTTTCTGTCTTGCAAGTAATTTTATAAATACTCAAATGCTTCCTTATCATTGATAAGGAAGCATTTGAGTATTTATAGAATTACTTGCACACCTGTGTCAAAGGCAGTGCTTAAAATAAAAGTAAACTCAAGGAAGCCGCATTTGCCCTTATCCTTGTCCTTCATCCCTTTCTGTATTCCCCTCCCCCCACCCAATACTTCCAATTTCCCACTTGGTCTCCTTCTCCAAGGGAGTCTTATATCTCTGAAACCACTAATATCCGATATAAATGAAGGTCAGATTTGTTCGAAACTAACAATTACGTATTAAATTTTATTTTAATATCCCAATTTTGGCCCACGTCTAAAAGGTGAATTAATCTGTATAATTGGTCAATATCCCTTGATAAAATTTAAGAAACCATGGTTCACATTTAAAGCCAAATTTCTCAATTTCTTAAAGGGAGGGAGTTCTTTAGACTTATGCCACCTAACAATCTATTCCCTATTTCAAGAAAAATCCTTCTCTTATTGCTATGCAAAAGTATTGTAAATCCCTGAAGGAGGAGACAGACAGCTGTCAGCCAAACACTGTCGACCCTTTGGAGGGGTAGTGCTATAAGTACTCCTCACTCTGTGCATTGTAGCCGAGTGTCTTGGTAGCATCCATCTCTTCCACACTTGAATAAACTTTTTACCCTTCTGCTATACTTCTGTTTTAACTTTCTTCCGTTTTGCTGCCCAATTCATTCTAACATTTTGTTTTTATGCAAATGTGGGATGTATTTTGGCATCAATTAAATAAATCTAAATCTTGTTACCATACAAACAGCTGTAATCCACGGATGTAGTTTGGACTATAATTTTGTATCCATCCAATATTGTCCAATCATATTAGTATGAGTACTATTGCATGTTAAAAGTGGGTAACTTTTTCATGCCAGAATTATTTGATAATATTAACAATAAACTAATTTCTCTACTGTGCTTGCATATAGAACAAAGATTAAAATGACACACAAAACGGTATGTATAAAATTACATGTTTTAAGAAGGATTTTATGATTATCACTAGGTCATTAAGGTTTACCTAAACCTGAAAAAAAATACAATCTACTTTTCACTTAAGATGATTGTTGTTATCAGGACGTGTTAGGTCAGTTGCTAGCAAACACACTAAAATTAAATCTTATTAATATCTGAGCTTTCTGAAGTAATCAATTATAACTACATTTACAGAGCACCAATGACGTCGCCTGCCCTATTACTCAATGGACTTTTAATTCGAATGATAGACTCTTAATTTTAGTCTTCAACACAGTTACTTTCCATCACTGTTAGGATCTAATCTGTATGCGCATTCAACCAACATAGAATAAGCCTTATGTGGTGCTGTTCTTTAGTTTTAACTCGAGATCGGCCCAATCTTTACTTAGTCTAACCTAACTAATCACTTCATCTCTCTTTACCCTTATCTAAAAGTTATAACAGTAATGGTGACTGAAATATATAATACAATTGAGATTTTTATTTTTCATTCGTGATTTTTTAATATATTAGATTTCGTTTCCTTTTATTCATGATAACAAACCCCAGGTTTTATACAAAATACCTACCACTTAATTGTGATTTTTTAATATATTAGATTAAGTTTCATTTTATTTAGAATTGCAAACCCCTGATTTTATATAAAATAACTACCTCTAAATTGAACCTAATCCTTCCGTCATTTCTTGAAATATTGGGAGTCTTCAATGGTAAACCATTGTTTTGATACGAGATAAGCAAATACGGGTGAATGGCAATGATGAGATGTTCACAAAATATGAATGAAACCGCCAAAAGAGAATTCATATAAGTAATGATGAAAGCTCACAAAACCTATAGTAAAATTTCTCATGATGATTGCATATATGCACCAAAACCAACCCATCAATAGTATAACCTAGCCTAACTTAGGGTGCAGTGCCTCAGCTGACCATTGGGAGAGAAGCCAGTGCTTTGCTTCCCTAGGTTTTAGCCAGTAGGAGTTACAGTCCAAACAATATTTGGCTTGGATTGTTATCTGATTAGCAGACAAACTGGCTGAGCTTTATATTTGAGTGGAGGAGGTTAGATTTAAATTTTTATACATGCATCCCTTGAGGGAGGCTCCCTAGTCAGTGTTAGGTGATGTAATGATTTCCAAGTATATTTCTCATTCGGCACTTTAAAAAAGATGCATATTGCCCCTAATCTACCTATTTAGCATTGTTTCTCGCTTACAGGCTTTCCACTGGATCTCATTTTGCCTGCCTTTCATTTACTGCTTGCTTTGAGTTTTGAAAAATATACCTTCTACCCCACCTACAGATCTTCCACTGAATTCCCTTTAGCCTGCCTTTTACTTGTTGCTTACTTATATTTTAAAGATTATCTTTTGTCCTAAAAAAATTAGAATAAATGAGTGTTACTTTGAATTTAAGCAGCAAATTGTAAGGGCCTTCATCATGATAGCTTGCCAATTTTTATAAATATTTTCAATTACAGATCAACGAAGCTACTAAATTTTCAAAGTATTCATCACCCATTCAGTAACAATAAAACTGTTAAGCTCATTGGATATTCTGAGTATAAAATTTATTTTTTAAGAAAATAACACCTTGCTTTTAGGAACATATTGGGATGTTTGCACTACATATTGAATAAATCTGTTAGCGCCAAATGATTGCAAACCGTACCTAAAACAATGGCCCCTCAAGACACTGGACCTAACAGAACTACCCATTTATGCTCAATTTCCAGTAAACCAAAAGTTAAAATGAAGAATTTATGTAAAGTTTTTGAATTTATCTTGTATATAAGATAAATTCCAACAAGAGGAAGGCTCTACCGCATATGGGAACTCTAGTTCTAAAATGTCTTCCAGTAAACTGCTCAACTGTTTCAAGGATGTCAGTAGCATTTGTGTCGCCTTCCAACACACCAGTCCGTCTAGATACCTTTGCTTTTCTGGTTTACTTAGCACCTATGCAATGAATTGCTGTTCTCCTCCTCTTCCTTCATCAAGGAAGTTCAGTACAGTCTTTACAGTAAAAGGCTGTTATTCAATCATTCACTAGACCTCAGACTGAAGAGCTTGGACCTTTTCCCCTTTGAAGTTTCAAACTGGGCTCACAAGTAGCATTGAACTGCCTTCCCTCTCTAAGAACTCGAACACATAGGGATGTCATTACAATCTTCAGGTCTCCCAAGCAGACCCTCCAATACCCTTGTCTGGGTAGGATAGGAATTAGTCCGTAGACTGCTTACGAGCCTCAACGTTGACAATGCAATAGCGCACCGCATGACGTTTCATACGTCTCATATCATTCTTGAAGGAGAAGGCCTTCCAATACTTTGTCCTGAATTTGTGCCTAAGACTAGCTTCTAGTCCAGCACAACTCTAATCTCAGGCTAAGGATAGTAGGAGTACAATGACTGTCTCCTCTGTCCTGTGAGAACACAGCAATATTTTGAAAGTCTCAGATCTCCTTGCGGAGCACCAAACTCCTTTTTTCACTCTGAAAGGGTAGAGATGAAAATATCCAAAAACATTGCTTCTTCTGCCTGGCAAATGCACCTTTAGAAAATTCTGGAAGTACCATCTCAGTTTGAGCTCATAAAGTCAGGGATATCAGATCTACCCTAACATTCAGTGAGAACCTGTTTCGGCTGTTATTCCTGAAGGTAGGAGTCTGGCATGACAAGACAACCTTTACTGCCTACTACCAACGGGAGTTTATCCATAATTCCCTGGATAACCTTATCCTTGGTCCCTGCAGTAGCTACTCAAAAAGTAATGCTGTAAACATAGCTTTATCAGACAAGTTGTATCTCTACTAAGATAAAGATTGTGACGTGTCTAGAAAGAGAGGTAGAATCAATGACAGTTCTCCTTTTTTCCTTCTTGTGGGAAAGCAGTTACACAGTTATATACTTGATCAGGTGCTAGACACAGGTAAGCCTCGTGAAAGAGTAACTTTTCTGTATAGACAACATCTGTATTGAGGATTCTCCCCCATCCTCCCAGACAAGGGAGAGGATTGATGAAATGTATGCAACCCATTTCTCATAATGACACTACATTCTTCCATGACAGTCTACCAGTATTCTGGTAAGGACCTAACATAACATCTGCGACATCTATATGCTTGGATCGTTAGGTTTATAACAGCCATTACTTCCACATATCTCCAAGACCAAAATGCATTGACATTTTCCAGGTCAATAAACTAGCCAGATTGTTTTAGGAACAAATTTCACTAATGTATGTGTAATTTTTTCAGTAGCATAATGAGATTATTATTGAATTCCTAAGGATAGGTATCAACTCATTGTTTAGATATGTTTTCCAAATTATGGTTTTCATGTCAGTTTTGCTATTTTTCCTTCTGCTTGGACTTTTAAATGTTACCTGAACGATGCTCTTAGTTTTCGTATTCTTTTCCAAACAATGGCATAGATTTTAGACATTAAACTAGGTATTGTATCAGACGGTAATAGCATGCTGTATAAATTAGCAATCTTTGCATTAATGTATGTGTAAGAGTGGTAAGAGTTATTTGGTGAGTGGTTTTGCTTTTCATTATTTCTGAGAAGAAATGTTTTTATATTCAACCTTTGATGCTGGGGGCGTATTTTCATGTAATCAATTTGTGGTAGTGATACAGCGAATAAGAATTTGACACCATGAAAACACTGATGGATGAAGTCATGTTTCAATGGACTGAAATTCAAATGAATGAATGTAATGACAGGTTTGATATGACCTCTTCATCTAAACATTAGTATAATTGAACAATGTTGTACCTAGTTAGTAAAATTGTGAAAAGGTAATTATATTAGCAATGACGCCTGAAAAAAAGTCTTGTATAATTGGATTGTGATCCTAGGACAGGATGTTGATGTAGGTCTAGATAATTTAAAAAAAAAAAAATTCTTGAATTAGTACAAGCTCATTTGGCTATAATGTACAATTTATTGGAATGATTTACAACCAATGATCTGATGAGACAAATGACACTCGTAACGAATGTGGACTAAGAGTAGCAAAATCAATTTTATAGCTAGAAGGAATTGTGAAAATGATTAATCAGTGACTGGCAAAATATAGCCCATCTTTGAATTAACACAATATAGTAATGTATAAGTAGAGTTAGCCAGAAGTTTATATAAGATAATAGAATATAAGGATAAGAATAGATGATAATTGACAAGTAAAATTCATAGATCTCTTAAGACAGTTATTGGGTATCTGTTGAAATTTTAGTAGTTTTTAGTGCATTGCTCACTTCAATCTCTTTTCGTTCAAAAGAGAACGGAAGATAAAAAGATCAACCTGTGGAAAGGGGGAAACTCGTTATTAAATAATATTAAGACTGATGAGGTACACTTGTGGTAGGAGAAAGGAAACTAGAATAATCTTCACCTACTTAAGTGGCTGATGGCAACCAATTTTCCTAAACAAAATTACGTTGCTGTCTTTCATTTACAGTAGACTTGAATGAAAAGGGGAAATGCTTGGAAACAGAAATACATGGTTTAGGGTGAATAGTTTGACTTGGTTGAAAGACTGCAATAAGCCAACATCAATATTATGTTGATCCAATAAAATCAATAAGAATTTTTTTGTATTTCAATGGATGTAATAACCCAACATCAATAGCATGTTAATTCCGTTACAACCAATGGAATTTTGTATATTACCGAGAAAGGAAATAAACTGAATTAGGAAATATGTGCAGATATTCGTAGGCCCAAGTAATAATTCGAAGAAAGAGTAACTGTTGTTAAAGAATAGCTCTCTCTTAACGATTTCAAACTATACGTTGAAACTCCAATTCCAGTACGTAGTAATCTTCACAGGAACCTAAGGAGTCATCCGAAAACTACACTTTACATGGTAGCAGGTAACGTTGTGTTTAGCAAAAGAGAAACTGTTGGCAACGATGTCTGTAAAACAAAGTCAGCTGATATTATAAACACGTGCTAGTTGATAAATTTTACGCGAAGTAGCCTACAGTTTAGCAAGTAGCTATTTGTCTGTACATCACTTGGTAAAATTAATTATATGATTTTGATCACTTGTTCACAAGCTTGGTGACTTTGTATAACAGGCAGCGTTGCCAGCAGTTTCTTTTATGCTAAACACAGTGGTACCTGCTACAATGTACAGCTGTCGGACATCTTGGCTTCTCGTGAAGTGTATCGGAATTATTGAAGCCAAATGTACATTTCCTCCACGCATGAGCGTTCCCACACACACGCGTGTTAGGTATCATAGAGCTCTATTGCTAATGACTTGATATAACTAAAATAGTCAAACTGAACAATAGCGCTCTTCAAAAAAGTATTGTCAGTACAAAATCCTAGTACAAAATTTGTATTACAAATCCATTAAATGTCCCAAGATGAACGATAAAATCTAAAATTAAGCGTGAAATTAAAATAACATAGTCGGCTACCTTGAAAACTGTCATGAAACAGTTTAGAATGCCAAGCAATGTAAAGTGCTTATTATGCAAAGTCACCATCCGTGCAATTGAAAAAACATTCGACAATTTCGGTCATTACATTCCCACAATTTAACAATTACTTCCGCTTTCCCCATTCAGTTGTCTCACTTCTTGACATAATGTTATGCATCAGGTATTTCATTGTTTCGTCAAAAATGTTCGCATCTCCTCTCTCTCTCTTTCTCTCTCTCTGTCTCTCTCTCTCTCTCTCTCTCTCTCTCTCTCTCTCTCTCTCTCTCTCTCTCTCTCTCTCTCTTTTGTGAAAGACTAAATCGTCGATACCATCATTATGAGAGTTGGGACAGAATGCTTTGCATCTTGTGGTCGCCTGCGTTTTATTTACTCGTCAGTTGTTATATACAATATTCGTAGATAGGATAGATTATCTAAACCCTTTTAGATTCCTTTAAATAAAATATAATGTTGTCTCTTATTCGCGGAAAAAAAATCTTTAGGAAACGAACTCAACGTTGTAACAATTTTTAGGAAACTTCATAACAGAATTTCCTCGAGAGAGAGAGAGAGAGAGAGAGAGAGAGAGAGAGAGAGAGAGAGAGAGAGAGAGAGAGAGAGAGAGAGAGAGAGAGAGAACGCTGGAAGGAATTTCGAATGAATATGTGGATAGAAGTTATTGAACTCCAGCGATAATATTTTGTCGACGATTTAAAATAATTGTGGAATAAAATAGGAATACCCAGCATTTCTTAAACCTTGTCTATTATGGGAAAGGTTCTTGATTGTCATGAAGGCTTGTTAAGTTTTGGATCTCGGGTTGACAGGAACATTATAGACTTCCCTTGTTCAGAGTGCAGCTAGTATAGTCCAATCAGTACATTGGTAATTCTTTCTAGGAGTTAGATACCTTTTATTAGTCTTGCTTTTCTATTAATATATTTTTTAACATCTTGAGTTGTACTTTGTATAGGTTGTAATAATAGCAGTAATCATTCTTAATAATAAAGAGTTAGTCATATGTTTATTAACAAAACACTAGCTATTCTTTACAAAAATGTTTCCGAGGTGATATCCAGCGATTTCTTACTACATTACTTATTTGAGTGCGAGGCAAATTACAGTACAGGAACACACCTATGTCATGAACTCTGCTCAATAATATGTACCAGGTTTTAGTTAATATTTGTATGTATCTCAATTTTCAAGACGGTTTCTAAAATTTAACCTTCCTACTCCCATGAACTCCATTTTATTTTAATGTAGTTTTAGTTGTTTAAATGTGATCCATTCCATAATGTTAGTAAGAACGGGGTTTTTAGAATATCATTTGTATCATTATCACTTATGGATATTTTTTTCTTAAATATCAGCAATGCATTACTGTATAGGAATTATGAATATCGTTGGTCAATGCACATCGGTGGTTTAAGAGTCATGTCTAATTATTAGATAGTTTTCAATAACCTTATTCTATCATATGATATTAATTTTAATAAGAATATAGTCAATTCAAACTAGAAAATACGATTAAAACACTCCAGGTTTAAGAGAATCACCATTCACCGTTATTCTCGTCAGTACTCATGACGAGGAGGACAATTAGACTTAGTACTGATGAGTTTTAGCAATTTGCCATGAAAATGTCAAGAAATAATAAGCTAGAAAATTTATCTTGTGCATCTTCATCTTTAAAGACGAGATTATGCCGTTGCATAAAACTTCATAGTTATAATGATGTTTTTAATGTATACAATATGTCCTTGCACCCGCGCATTCGACAGTTCCTGCATTGCTAGAATTACTGTTGTATGAATGATATAATCACTATTTAACTTCAGCTGCAGTGAAAAGTCCTATGTGTGAGAAAATATGATGAAAAAAAATCCCTAGCAACTTGGGTGATTATAAAAATAAATTTTCACCTCCTATTAGAATCAAACTTCAGACATATTGGTTGGGAATGAACGTTTCCCACCAAACAACATCCGAAAGAGGGTCATAGTCGTTGGTACACCTCGTGCGATAGCCTATCGTTGTTACATAAAGGCCTTTGCAGCGTTCTTTTGTCGCCTAGCTGCAAAGACTTTATAAACTTCGGTTCAAGCTCTTAATCCTATCTTGTCTAACCTCTCAATTTTCTACATTGTGCAACTGCAGTTATTTTTGGGTAATTGCCCTTTGGCACTGAATGACTTGCTGGGCCATATAAGCCAAATTCCATACATCTATCCAACCAGGCAAAGAAATCCCGAAAAATGGAAGTTTATGTAATTGAAACAAGAGTATGAAACGTTGCCAAAGCAGGTTGAACACCTTCCACCAGCAAGTTTTACCTTTTAGGTTTAGTTGGTTGTACCCTGATCTCTCACCAGAGGGATCGGGTTTTCATTCCCTAGATGAGGAGTAAAGTCATGTTTCTAATTCTCCCAGTGACGGACGTCTTTCATCGTAATCACGATTGATTTATTCAAATATGAGGCTGCTACTCGGGCGTTGCGTAAAACTCGATGGCTTAAGGTGGTCAACCTATCTAGGTAACCACTTTGGTCATTTCTAACAACTTGGATTTAAATTTACTTTGTGAATTCCGTTGCTTAGGTGGTAGCAATCATATGTCTCACCAGAGAGAATTGGATTACTGTATATCCTAAAGGGAGCTAAACAATGTTATTGTTATTATTGGGTAACATGAAAGCGTATATAGCTTACAACGTAAATATGACATAAGGAATTAACCGAAGATATTTTGCCTGTTATTAAAATCTTGGTTAAATTGACTGCATTGCTTTATCAATGTTTCTGCTGACAGAATTACTTAGTCCAGATGTTTTACAAGGAGCTCTGTAGAAAGAATCTTCCAATAGTAATGATCATGACAACAGTTAACAATCTGTGGCTATTTAACGAAGAAAAGTAGCAATGTCATGCTATATTTTACATTATCTTTAAAAGTAATGATTTTAGTTTAACTAGGTGTGATTATTTTCACCATGAAATTTTAAGATTGGACATTTAAATTGACTTTTGATTATCAAAACTAAATAAATTTTTTGGACAGATAGAATATGATCAAAAGTTAGTACAAGAGAATATAAAGTCGCTCTTCTCGTTGTTAATGATTCTTCCATTTTCAGATTATCTGTTATGAAACATTAGGTAAACAATTACCTCTAAGTTCTTAGTACCAACACCAGAATATTGTTATCTTTATAATAGAAATAATATAATTTAAGGCTTAGGTTACTAATATCAAGCATAAAGTACCAAATGCGAATATGCTTAGCGACCGGGATTGTGTAAGTAGTTGGTATTCTAAATTGAACTATTTAAGACGATTCGTGCGGGGCATTAACTGACTGACTATGCAGGTATCTTTTTTTTTTTTTTTTAGGTGGTTTGCAAGTATATCTAGTTGAGCAGAACGAAAGTTCATGAACATAGAAACAAAGACTGAAACTTCTTGTGATACATGTGATTAATTTGTTACCGATAAATGGCAATTTCCCTAATTTTTTTTTATTTTTATACCTTTATTCTTTAATCCCCTGTAAAGGTGGGAGAGGGGCCAAGCTGTCATTGAGAGCTGCTCCCAAATCAAACTGTAAGGAGATTATCTTCACTTCACAAAGAGGAAAGCAGAAACCCAACAATAATATTTGTGGAACCTGCTTGTGATTGTTTCCTGAATTGTAGGCTGACCCAGGTCGCTGATTACATACTGCTAGTGTATTAACTATGACGAGAGGGAATCAAGGTGGCGAGATCCTAACAGCATCATTCTAAAAATAGCACTTGATAACAGTCATTTTTACACCCTGTGGAGCTATATCCAGTCATGGACACGCATTACAAATATTAAGATATAAATTATTGTACGTTT
>NC_090735.1:107321140-107323640 GCF_036898095.1 Palaemon carinicauda
CCATAAAAGCAATACTTTCTGGTTAAATTGAAGAACATAAGTGGTAGGCTGCTTTAAATCTACACTCGTTGTGTAACCTTAAGTTCCTTCTTTACTTGAGCTAGGTGGCTCCCAGTTACTGTCCAAAGGAAAACTACTCTTTGGGCTTATGTTGGTGACAGTAAGCAGAGTTATGAGAAACTCAATTGTCCTCATTAATGTTTTTCCGAGGCTAAACTACCTACATAAGCTTTCAAATTGCGGGAAATTGAAATGCTCTTGCTGGATTTTAGTGCTTATGGAGTAGGTTTCCCTGGATTTTTATAAAGACAGTGGATTATTAGTACCCAATTTGTCTGTTATCTTTAGCATTTTAGCTTGAAGAGGTTTCTTTTGTACTTGTCGCAGAATTGGCAATGTTATTCTATTGGGCAAAAGTGTTTGGAGTATCTGTAGCCCCTCTGCTTACCGCCCTATTTCCCTAGCTCCCATATTATATAAAGTTGTTGAACGTTTTCTGGTCAAACGGCTAAATAGGTATGCTGAAAATAATCATGTTTTCCCTAAATTGCAGTTTGGATTTCACAAAGATCTTGGAGCATGTGATGCCTATATTACAATTTCCAATCCTGTACAGAAATCCCTAGTTTGTGGTCAGGAAGTTCTTATGAGTGACTTGATTAAATTTAGTGCTACCTTTTAACAGTTTCAATCATAAGGTCCTGGTTTTCAAACTTACAGATGTAAATAGGTGGCTCTATTCTTAACATCATTACTTTGATAGTATAATAATTTCATCAATTTACCCTTTTTCATTAGATTTATTACATCTGCATTCCCATTCGGGTAGTTGAATCGATTGAACTTCAAAAGCTCAAACTTGCAGTTAATGACATGTCTTTTTATAGTGTATATATGAAATATCTGTTTTGATATTGTTACTGTTTTTTTAAATATTTATTGTTCATTATTTCTCATATCGTTTATTTATTTCCTTATTTCCTTCCCTCACTGGGCTTTTTTCCCTGTTGGAGCCCTTGGGCTTATAGCATTTTGCTTTTCCAATTAGAGTTGTAGCTTAGCTATAGTAACAATAACAATAACAATAATAATAATAATGATAATAATAATATGGTGGTTAATGGGCAGTGGGTATTGATTCTCTAACATATAGATTACGATTCCCATTTTTCATTAATTCAATGTTGTATATTGAAGCCTAGTCTTGGGTAGTGCCATAGCCACTGTACCATGGCCTTCCACTGTCTTGGGTTAGAGTTCTCTTGCTTGAGGGTACACTTGGGCAGGCTGTTCTGTCTTATTTCTCTTCCTCTTGTTTTTTTTTTTTTTTTTGTAGTCTTTATAGTTTATGTATGAAAGATCTATTTTAATGTTGTTACTGTTCTTAAGATATTTTGTTTCCATTGCATATAACTTCTCTTGTAGTTTATTGATTTACTTGTTTCCTTTCCCCACTGGGATATTTTTCCCTTTTGGGGCATCTTGCTATTCCAAATAGATTTGTAGCTTAGCTTGTAATAATAATAATAATAATAATAATAATAATAATAATAATAATAATAATAATAATAATAATAATAATAATAATAATGATAATAATTGGGAATTCAGAAATATCTACAGTTGAATATTATATTAGGCATATACAGTATTCGCATAACCTTATCTTCATTATTATCTACAAAACAGGAGCCATAGGAATGCTATCAGTATTACTGATATCGAAATGTGAATGACGAAATGGGAGAAGATTGAATGCTTGTAAGCAATATATCACAGGTCTATAGAATGTGTGTGTATATATATATATATATATATATATATATATATGTATATATATATATAGATATAAATATACAATATTATATATATATATATATATATATATATATATACTATATATATATATGTATATATATATATATATATATATACATATGTATATATGTATATGTATATATATGTATATGTATATATATGTATATGTATATATATGTACATATATATATATATATATATATATATATATATATATAATATATATATATATATGTATGTATGTATGTATGTATATAAAAGTCTCCCACCATCAGCCATCCTTAGTTGGCCAGCGTGGTGATGAACATTGGCTAAACCTCAGACATGAATAAGGACCAAAAATGGCTGTATTTATTGCTGTTGTTTACAATGTTTGTTTGTTTTAGGTCTTTATAGCCTAATCAGTCTCATAATTGCAAATATTGAGGGTCAAATTTCGTTACAGTAATTCACTTCATACTTCCCTGAAAGTTTGATTGATTATTTTAATGCCAAGAATTCTCTCTCTCTCTCTCACTCTCTCTCTCTCTCTTCTCTCTCTCTCTCTCTCTCTCTCTCTCTCCTCTTCTCTCTCTCTCTCTCTCTCTCTCTCTCTCTCTCTCTCTCTCTCACTCCTCATCTCTCGTCTCTCTCCTTCCCTCTCGTTCTCTCTCTCTAAAATAAAAATAAATAAAAGTATTTC
>NC_090735.1:107349140-107354140 GCF_036898095.1 Palaemon carinicauda
CTCCACGATCGATCTCCTGAAGGGGTATTATCAGGTGCCTATGAGCCTAGAAGACATCCCCAAGACTGCCATCACCACTCCGTTTGGTACATACACCTTCAATTACTCCTGTTTTGGCCTTTGTAATGCTGGGGCCACATTTCAACGTCTCATGGATGGCATCTTAGGGGACCTCCCCTTCTGTGTATGTTATGTGGACGACATACTTGTGTTCTCCTCCTCAAAAGAGGAACACCTCCGTCACCTGCGCATCGTGCTCGACCAAAACGGCCATGTAGTCCGGTATGACAAGTGTAACTTTGGCGGCAACGAAGTGTCGTTCTTAGGGCACCGGATCACTCCTGAAGGAATCCATCTCCTCCCGGAGAAGGTAGCAGCCGTTCAGGACTTCCCCGCGCCCTCGACCGTCAAAGCTCTGCAGGAATTCTTGGGCATGATCAACTATTATCACCGTTTTCTGCCAGCCATTGCCGCCACTCTTGCTCCCCTCTACGCCTCCCTCAAGGGCAAGCCAAAGGACCTGAAGTGGGGTCCCCTTCAAGAAGCGGCCTTCTGCAATGCAAAGAAGGCCCTATAAACCGCTGCAGATCTCACTTTTCCTATCCCACATGCCCCTCTCCTTCTCTCCACCGATGCCAGCGACATCGCTGTTGGTGCAGTACTCGAGCAAGTGGTCAACGGCTCGCCCCGCCCATTGATCTTCTTCAGCAGAAAACTGTCCAAGGCAGAATCGTGTTATTCTACCTTCGATCGCGAATTGCTGGCGGTGCACTTGGCTATCCGTCACTTTCGCCATTTCTTAGAAGGTACGCCCTTCGTCATTTGCACAGACCACATGCCTCTGGCGCACACTTTCACCCGATAGTCTGACGCCTGGTCCACCCGTCAACACCGACATCTCTCCGCCGTGGCTGAATACAATTGCACCCTTCAATTCTTCCCCGGGGAAAATGAATCCTGTTGCCGATGCCCTGTCAAGAAACACGTTAGCTGCCGTTCAACTGGGATTGGATTACAATGCCTTGGCTGAAGCCCAACGACAGGATCCAGAGTATCAAGCATGTAGGACATCCTTGACATCCTTCCATTGGGAAGACTTCCCCCTCGAAGACTCCAACACCACCATCCTCTGCGACGTCAGTACTGGTAGACCGCGACCTTGTATTCCTTCTCCCATGCGCCGGCAGCTGTTTAATTTCATTCACGGCCTTTCACATCCCTCGTCCCGTTCTACTCTACAGCTGCTGAAGACGAAGTTCATTTGGCACGGCATTTCTAAGGATGCTAAGGATTGGGTCCGCGCCTGTACTTCTTGTCAAACTTCCAAAGTACATCGACACACAGATTCAGGAGTGGACACCTTTTCATCAACCTCAGCGTCGTTTCGCACACATTCACATCGATGTTGTAGGCCCCCTACCCACATCACAAGGACATCGTTACCTGTTTACCGTCATCGACCGTTCCACTCGTTG
The DNA here is from genome assembly GCF_036898095.1 of Palaemon carinicauda. Lineage (NCBI taxonomy): Eukaryota > Metazoa > Arthropoda > Malacostraca > Decapoda > Palaemonidae > Palaemon > Palaemon carinicauda. The sequence continues at coordinate 107,350,616 of NC_090735.1, forward strand.
GCCTGAAGCCATTCCCATGGAAACTGCAACGTCCGTCTCATGTACATATGCCTTACTCTCAGGATGAATTGCAAGATTTGTTATCCAAGGGACATGTTGAAGGGTGCAATTGTATTCAGCTATGGCAGTGAGATGACGGCATTGACAGGCAGACCAGGCATTGGACTGTCGAGTGAAGGCATGCACCCGAGGCTTGTGGTCCATGTGATTGATGATGGGCGTACCTACCAAAAAGTGGTGAAAGGGATGGATAGCCAAGTGCACCACTAGCAATTCACGGTTGAAGTTAAGAGTAGCCGGATTCAACCTTGGATATTTTTCTACTGAAGGATGCCAATGGGAGGCTACTGAAGATGGCCAATGGGCAGGAAAAGCCGTTGGCTACATGCTCGAGTACAACACAAATAGCGACATTTCTGGCATCTGTGGAGAGAAGGAGAAATGCATGTGGTACGGGAAAAAGTGCTGGCAGCAGCGGTTGATAGGACATTCTTTGCATTGCAGAAGGCTGCTTCTTAAAGGGGACTCCACTTCAGGTCTTTTGTCTTGCCTTTGTGGGAGGTAAAGAAGGGGGCAAGAGTGGCAGCAATGGCTGGCAGAAAACTATGATAATAGTTTATCATACCCAAGAATTCCTATAGTGCTTTGACGGTCGAGCGCATTGGGAAGTTCTGAATGGCTGTTACCTTCTCAGGAAGGTGGTGTGGTTCCATAAGAACAATACCTCGTTGGCTCCAAAGATACACCTGTCGTATTGGACTACAAGGCCAGCCTGTTGTAGGTAGTCGAGCACGATGCGTAGGTGACGAAGGTGTTCCTCTTTGGAGGAAGAGAATACAAGTGTGTCGTTCATTTAATATACACAGAAGGGGAGCTCCCCTAAGATGCCATCCATGAGACATTGAAAAGTGGCCTCAGCACTACGAAGAATGAAACAGGAGTAACAAGTGTATATGCCGAAGGGGGCAACGATAACAGTCTTGGGGAGGTCTTGTGGGTTCATGGGCACCTGTAATACCCTTCAGGAGGTCGAGCATGGAAAAAATTTCACATTTTGCAAGTAGGTGGTCTCATTGATGATGTTTAGGAGGGGGTCGTGCTCCAGTTCTGTCTGCACGTTCATGAGCATGTAATCCCTATATGGACAGAGAGCCATCTTTCTTCAGGATGTGTAAGTGTGACGACCATGGGCTTGAGGCCTTTAGGCAAAGGCCCATTTCAGTGAACGTTTGATTAGCAGCTGCCAAACGATCCGGTGCCAAACGCCTGAATCTACGTCGTCGTGATATGGTGATAAATGGCGCGTTTTGCAGGAATCGTGGGTGTTTGACGGAAGTTCTAGCCGGAAAACTTCAGGGTACAATGTGAGATGGTGGGCGTAGGCATTCGTGGGTGCACTGATGTGGAGTGCGAGGTCAGAGGGACGGGGTTGAAGAGGTATTTAAGAGTATGAGTCTGCGTTTAATAGGTGCGGAAATCTGCACAAATTATTGGCAATGTTACGTGGGCAATAAGAAACTTCCAATGGTATTTGGTACTCCCAAATAATAATGCGAGTCTCTCTTACCCATAGGTAGGGATCTCAAATCCATTGGTTGCTACCAGGTGGACGTTGGCACCCATAGAATGACTACATCATGTCTTGGAGAGTAACATTGATAGAAGGGAACAGCTAGCACCAGTTTCTACCAAAAACAGCACATTAGTACCAGCATCATGTAAAAAGAAGAGATTAGTGACAGGGGAGGTTATCACCACAAGCTATTGCATACTTTTAAGTTATTTGGCCACTGACAAGTGTCCTCACATTTCTTTGCAGCAGCCCCAAATCTGGAGTGATAGTAGAATATTAACTGTGGCCGATGAGCAGCAGTAAATGGCTGTTAAGGTCATTGGTTGGGGCACGGGGCGGCTTATGTGAGCGGTGGGTGGCTTTGTTACCATTCCAGCACATCTTGGGCTAAGCATCTGTGTCTTACCGCATTGACGTCAGCTTTGGTCAATGTTGAATGGTTGTCCTCCCTGTCAGGAGTGGAGGCATTGATGGAGTTCTTGAAAGTGGTGAAGTGGCTTTCCACAAGGGCGTCGACTTTGGTCATCAGGTCCTTCATGGGCAAGGGATCAACATCGGAGATGGCGGCGTGTACAGGTTTCATTAGGGGTCATACCCATAGGGTACAAAGTTGGTTGACCTCCTGCAGAGAGCAGTCTGCGGCCTGTCATTTCCCTGAGTGTAAGCAAAGCCTTTTGTTCCCCCAATAGTTATTGAGAGGGGTGAAGAAGCTTGGCTAGTCACGCCCTTGATGCAGAACTAAATTTCGATGTGCTGAAACCAGGGAAGGTTCTGTACTGGCGAAGGGCGGCATTTTCATTGATGCGGCGTTGATTGAAGAGTTGGGTTTGGTAGGCGGTATCGTCAAAGGGTAGCGGAGAGGCAGTGAGGAGCTGGTCACTCCGGTGGTCACCAATGTGGCAGGCTGGTAAGGTCTAAACGGAAAAACAAGCTGGACATAAGTGATTTTATTCAAAGGACAATTTTGTATACAAGCAGTCGAGGATAACAATGGCATACAACTTTAACAATGTGAAACATGCAATGGCAAACTTGAACATGCTTTTCCATTATCAGTGTGGTCGTGAGCAATCGAGAGAGAGAAAGAGCAATAGCATTATAGTGTATAAGAGTGTATGATATAAAAGTGCATTACATACATCTCACTTTTAGCTTTATTCTTATATGATTAAAGGAATTAGGTTTTCATCCCTTTAATGTATTGACATTTTGCTCAATTTTCCCCAATCTAATGCAATATATTATGTGTGAGGCATCAGTATTTTCTGGGCTGAAATTATTAGTAAATATCCACAATGTTTCTGGCCTTATATTGTTGTTATGAAATGAATTTAAATTGGATAGAGCTTGTTTTTGACGGTTGATTCGTTACGGTGTTGAAACACTAAAGGTAAGTTTTCCGTACAAATACTGTTATATACAGTATATTCATTAATGTGTAGTATCAGTAGGTTTTGCGTTGGTTTTTTTAAACGTTTTCTCTGCAACCTTTATCATTGTACGAAATGAAAAAAAAATAGTTTGTTAATGACAATGTTCTCGTGGTTCATAAATCATCCTTAGGTTTTCGTGATTGGCAATTGGTTGCGGTGGCCTAATGAAAACGTCCCTGCCTGATGATCTGTCGGACTGGGGTTAGAGTCCCGCTCAAGTTCGATAGTTTTTTTTTTTTTTTTTTTTTTTTTTTAGTGCCTGCTACTTCACCATCCTTGTGAACTAATGATGGTGGGTTTGGAGGAACCTATAGGTTTACCTGCTGAGTCAACAGCCATTGCCTGGCTCTCCCTGGTCCTAGGGGATTGTCACTGTCCCTTGCCTCTGCCATTCATGAGTGGCCTTTAAATCTTAAAATAGCGATTTCCGAAAACAAAGGGAGCTAGATAATTCTATGGTGGTGAGTCTTCGTTGACAATATACGTATCCTTGCATGTCATAACCTGTTTGTATTCTTA
>NC_090735.1:107359140-107361826 GCF_036898095.1 Palaemon carinicauda
TCTCTCTCTCTCTCTCTCTCTCTCTCTCTCTCTCTCTCTCTCTCTCTCTCTCTCTCTCTCTCTCTCTCTCAGCATCGTCTCTTTCTACAAATATCTATCGCGTGCTAGTAAGAAGGTTTCCTAACCCCAATTTATAAGATTTAAGGATTTTTTTGTGTTTGCTTGCGTTTGTTTTGTGGAGTTCAAGTGCTTGGAAATCACTCAGCTAGTTTCATCCATGCAATATTGTGCCAAAAACTTTTCAAGACATCTTACAGCTTCAAGGATATATCCTTGCTATATTGTACCAATAACTGTTCAAAAGATTTTGACCATTTCCTTCCCGGAGAAATTGATATAAGGAATCTCTCTCTCTCTCTCTCTCTCTCTCTCTCTCTCTCTCTCTCTCTCTCTCTCTCTCTCTCTCTCTCTCTCTCTCTCTCTCGAAATTAAGTCAATTGTTCATTGACGCAACGTATTGTTTTTATTTTCATAACAAAGAAATAATGATCAGCCATAATCTAATATAACGATTTGAATTTTACAATAAGTTTTTTTACTCAATACCATATTCTATTTCTCCCTATGAACATTTTCTTTCACTGCACCGTATTTCCTTTCCCTCTTCTTTTGCCTTTATATTGGTCCTCGAGTTCTCTATTTTGGATAAATGTTCAATTCCTGTTTTCTGGCTATCCTGACAGTAAAGGAAGATACAATAGGGATTTCGGCCTCTTGCAACACGACTTTCTACTTCCGATTTCCCCCAATTAATTCGGAGTAGATAGGCTTGCAGTTTCGGAGTCATATTTCTCTTATTTCATTTAATATTTTTTCTATTTTTATTAGGATTATGCGAGAAATATCTCGGTTGATATGTAATCTATTTCTTAAAATTTCATTTCTTTTTTTTATAGAATGTAGAAATACTTTGTGTTCATAGATCCTCCTCTCCTTTAGGTGTTTTTCAATACTAGTTTATAGTAGTGCTCTGTTTTGTTTTGTTTTACCTATCATTCGTCACCATGGCTATTATTTTGGTAACACATCAACCTTGCATTCACATGTCAGCAAATCAATCCCAGCCTGAGAGTGAGAGTTGAAGCAGTTTACTTGGGAGGATACAGCTGAGATTGGGCACCACTGTGGGGTGTTGGACTAGCCCAGCTTATGTCCTGGTGCGCCTCTCTTCAGATGATACTGGAACTTAAACCAGACACCTTTTAACCTTTAATCATATCTAACCTTGGCGAAGTTCGGCCTACAGTTACACTTGTCACAAGTTTACCAAATAGACAAAAACTTTAGCACCATTTATTTTTACCAATAAGATGAAACCCTTTATTGAATAATATTATTATTTCTTTGATAGGCTTTTCTCAAAACTTCAACCGGGTATGAAATGTTGATTTAGTTATGTTCTCGTGAGTGTCAATTTTGTGTGTTGGATGGAGTATGAGAATGGAACTATTTCATATTTCTTGTGTAAATATTCTTGAAGTCTCTTAAAAGGTTTGTCACTCATCCATTTATATCTTGATTGGATGAAAACCCCTCTTAAATCGATAACCATTTCGGTCGCAACGACAGTCTTTGGTATTATTTAAGCGATGAACCTTTCAAAACTCCATTTACAAAACTTCGCTGCTGTTTTCCTGAACAACCAGGAATAGTGGTAAATTGATGAGTAGCATTAACACAAAATATATGAAAATCTTTGTTTATGAAGAAATATTCTACGATTTGTTATGTATGATACCAGATTTTTAGTGTACAACATACACTTGAACGGGTAACATTTATTATTTGTTGTTTATTTTACTTGACAGTTTAAGGTATGTTTTGATCGGTACGAATATCCCTCGATGATTTTATAGAGCACTAATTCATTATTTTTTTTCCTTTTTTTGTGTGGGGGGGGGGCGTTGCTGATTTGCCACAAACGATTCCTCTTACGGGCTGCCAACGCAAGAGCCCGTGTCTTGCTCTTCTAGCAAGGCAATCGAAAACGAACGAACAACGAACGCCTCAAACAACTACCGATAGAGTGACAAACGATCAGAGGCAGTCGTTTTAAACAAAACTGATCCATTCAAAGACAATTATTTAGTTTGTACTTGAGACAAACGTTTGACCATCATCATTGAGTAATAATCACGCCGAGCAATTGCAATATATGGAGATCTTCTGTGCTGTTTGGTCTCAGTGATGCATTACGCACAATTTGGCCGAATTTCAAGAAAGTTTTATTCTTGCCATTACGAGCCCCTAGAAGGTAACATAGCCCATTCTGACAAAAGGTTTACTTATGCTGGCAAAATAAACGTTATCCATAAAGCATTTATTCATAATTACCTTATGTTCTAATCAGTAAGTTCAAATGATGCAAGTGCAATTACATTAAATTCTTCTGATACTGACATTCAGAATAGTGTTTAAAATTTATATTCTCTACATACGTAAATCATGCACATATTTTCCTGTGACGTCGTAGGCTTTACTGATTTGGTCTTTACTATTAATTGCGCTAGTGGTCTGAATTTTGCAAAACAGAAAGGGTAATATTTTGTTACTGATCAGATTTCACATAGAATGGTTGTGCATAAGTGCATTGATACCAATATCAAGTTTCATCAAATCTAAAGATACAGATCACTATTGTATGTTTTTTCTGAAGTTTTCAAATTTGTACTTTCCTGGTTACCAC
>NC_090735.1:107362326-107364826 GCF_036898095.1 Palaemon carinicauda
TCATGCAAACAGTTAACAATCTACTAAATCTATTAGAGATTGTTTCATTGCCATACCATGACTCATTTCCATATAGTAACACCGACTTCACTAAACTGATATATAATATGATTTTATATGTAATTGCATGCGATTTGATTTCCAAATTCCACCTAACCTGGCCATTGTCTGATTTGCTTTTTTCAATCTTTCACTTAACTCTAATTCCAAAGACATCAGAGATCATAGAGCGTAGATACTTACATTAATACTTCCTCCTTCCAGTGATATTTCATCTTCCATTGCATACTCCGTCATCATCATCTGTCTTTCTTCTATTTATCTGGAGCCCATTTTGGTAAGCAAGCATTTCAAATCCTGTGGTGTTTTGCTAATATAGACAGCATCATCAGCATACTCTACATCTGCCAGTTTCCTATTACCAATCCAGTCCAATCCTTCTCCACCATCTCTGACTGTTAGGCATTACAAAATCCACGAGGAGGATAAACAACATAGGTGACAACACATTCCCTTGTAGAATTCCGCTGTTCACGGGAAATTCATTCGACAGGACTCCATTAACTTTGCTATTGCTATGCTCATGCTATGCATTGCATATATAAGAAGAATTTCCTAATAACACAGGACTCTTCACAAAATTCGCCGGTACACACTATCAAAAGCTTTTTCATTGTCCACAAATGCCATCAAAAGTGGATTTCTATATTCTACGCAGTACTGTACAACATGTGTCAAAATGAAAATTTGGTCAGTACATCTAATACGATTTTGAAATCCTGTTTGTTCATCTTTCAGGTCTTCATCAATAGTTCTCTCCAGTCTCTTTAGAATAAGCATGACATAAGTGTGGTACATCTGTAATTATTGCAATCAGTCAGGTTTTTTTTTTTTTTTTTTTTTTTTTTTTTTTTTTTTTTTCCAACACTCCTAACTCCCATTCATCAAGTTTTGCCTCTTCATGCCACAATCTACAAAATAATCTTGTGAGTATTCTGGGTGTCACTTCATTTTTAGCTAGTATCATCTCAGCAGTTATTCCATCGTATCCTGGGGGTTTCTATCTCTTGAGTTTTTGATGATTGCTTTGACTTCAAACACAATGAATTCATTCATGTACAGTACACACCAAGGTCTTCATCAGCTTCAGGTATATCAATCAAATTATTCCCTTTGTATCACATTCATAACCTCTAAAGTGTTCCATCCAATGTTGTCTCTTCATCTTCTGCTGTTATAACATATCCAGCTGTCTTTTTGATGGGTATTTGCTTCTTTTTCTTTGCCCAAGTACAGATTTTATTAATAATTCTATGAGCATTTCATACATCATAGCCACTCCCTGAATTCATAGCTTTGTTAGTTTCATCTGCTGTACTCTCTACGTATTATCTCCATTCATTGCTGGCTTTTCTTTTGACCTCGCTATCAATACTGAAATACTTATAGCCTTCTATCTTGTAATTTCCATTACTTCCTCGAAAACTTTCAACAATAAATTTTACTTTTACCTATATTTATTTCCTTTCGTTATGTTATCAACTGAAAAAAAGTTAACTACTAAGTTGAAAATCAACACAAATTTCATACTGATTATTAAATAGTGCTCTTACGGCCACTGTTTGTTGGTAATATTTAGTACGTAATTTGTGGTGATATTCAACTTAGTAATTAACCATTAGGCAACTTCTTATGAAATTTATAATAAGTAATTTTGCTAGAGAGAGAGAGAGAGAGAGAGAGAGAGAGAGAGAGAGAGAGAGAGAGAGAGAGAGAGAGAGAACTTAGAGGTACTATCTCTCTATATCACAAACACACACACACACACACATACACGATTGTGTCACATCTTCATTAAGAACAACATAATCATCAACAACAACTACTACTACTACTACTACTACTACAACGACTACTACTACTACTAATACTACTACTACTAAAAGGAAGACATTCAATTTCAATTTCCAATAGTTTGTCTCTGGAAATCCAGAAATTGTTTAACCCTTGGAAAATGGCCGTGATCCCCGGAGAGAAACCCTATTTCAGAAATCATAGTGACACTAGTAATGTAATATCTAGTGTTCCTGAGGTGGTGTTCTTGACCCATTACATTTCATACTATATACGCATGATATTATGTCGTTTGGCCTAGAAAACAAGCTCATTACATATGTAGACGAGTCTACTTTTTGTACAAATTCAATCTCCAGGATGTAGACCTAGGCTATTATTGTAGAATTCCTTAATAGAGATCTAGCTGAAATTAATGCATGGAGCAAATCTGAAATTCTGTGTGATTCTTAATTACAATTTTACTTTCTAGAAACTCATTTGACCTGTTTTTTTTTTTTCTTCAATAACTCAAAAAACTGATCTATTGAGTCTTTTTAGGATTTTCAGTGATATATCTATCCCTGGAAATGTTTTAATTCAATGATTCTGCCATGTTTAGAGTATCGTTCCCCTGTCTGGTATCAGATGCTGACTTCATCTTAAT